>NC_085091.1:6487683-6570183 GCF_963422355.1 Corticium candelabrum | reverse complement strand
AACTGGAATGGACGAATTGGCCACAAAAATTCAAAATATCACATTTAATTTTTAAATTAAATTGAATATTGAATTTAACATTGAAAATTGAACTAACGTGCTTGCAATTTCAATATTCCATTGCATTGAAATAAAAATTGGTTAAAACTTAAGGATGTTTTCAATATTCATTTTAATCCGCAAATAATTATAGTCTATCGATCAGTCAATTTTTAATTTTGAATAGAATTGAATATTGAAATTGCAAGCAAATTCTAGGCTTTTATAAATTTCTAATTCAATATTCAATTGTTGTTGGGAGTTGAAAATTTTAATGGACGAAAAGGTCACGCATCAAAATTACCCCTCTAGGGTAGATGTACCTAATTGTGAACACTTCCCGGTAATTTGAGTTACAATCGCTGTTTTTCTGGTAGCCTGCACGAAGAGACAAGGAAACATGTCGATATAGTATAATACGCACCAATGTCTAGGCTTCGTAACGGTACCTGTACGACTAGAATCGCACAACGTCAGCTAGCGCACTAGCACAATATACGGGATAACGTCTGGATACAGCCTGGACGCGGGGTGTATCCTAGTTGTGGACATTTTTCTCCGTTACAGAAAGCGACTGAGCCCGACTAACAGCTGAACTAGATACCTGAATGGATGCCTCACAAGCTGGTATTTTGATCCGCAATCAAAACCATGTTCTGTGGTGTATCACCTCTGTGTAAAATGGCGTCGTGCCTTTCAACTTTTGCAGAAACCAAGTGTTCTGTCTACAATACAATGCAGGAGACGATCAATCATGTTTAGATGAACGTATAACTGTTAACTGTGGTTCTAGCATCTTTTCTGCGCTGCTGGTGGAGCTGATTATTGATATCAGACAAGGTAGTCTTGACCTTCCACCTATCCTAGGTGAGTTTGTAGGTTTTCAATATGTGTCTTATTGTTGTCAAATCTAGTAGCAGTGAAGACAGTCAAATTCTGACTGGATTACTAATGCCGCTGATATTGACATTCCACCTACTTTGTTCGTTCTCATTTCATACCCTATTGTGGCCAGATGTAGTAGCAGTGAAAACAGCTAGATTGTCAGTGGATTACTGATGTCTAGATCTAGTATGAGTGAAGAAGATATTCATGTGTTTACTGGACTGGCAATACACGTTTGCTCCATGCACGTTACAGTCAACGTAACTAGGCTCAAAACTTTACCAAGGTACTCGATAATTGCTTAACTAACGTAGGGCACTTTCATGATCCAATAAAAGATCGATTCGTATACCTCGAATTTGTGGACGTGATGGGAGGGACTTTGTAGGTGCTATCAGTTCGCAGGTGAATCGTCGTGATACGCAACAGAACACGGTTTGATTGCGGCCCAAGATACCAGCTTGTGAGGCAGCCATTCAGGTATCTAGTCCAGCTGCTACTCAGACCCAGTCACTTTCTGTAGCGGAGAAAACAATGTCCACAAATGGGATACACCCCCGTTTGGGCTGTTTACAGACGTTATCCCGTATATTTTGCTAGTGCGCTAGCAGACGTTGTGCGATTCTAGTCGTACAAGTATTGTTCCAAAGCTTAAACATTGGTGTGTACATCGGACATGTTTCCCTCTCTCTCCGTTGCATGTTACCAGAGAAACAGCGTTTGTAACTCAAATTACCGGGAAGTGTCCACAACTAGAAACACCTACCCTACTCCGAATATTTGCGAAGTGAAAAAATTGTAAAACGTATTCTAATACATTTACGAACACAGTAGTATGACACGTTTCTATAGGACCGTAGCCAAGATGAGGCAGAGGAGGCGAAGGTCTTCTCTATTTTTAGGGCGTGTCACGAAAATCAAGACAAGTTGCAGCTGCTCTGGTGTTTACTTGCCTCTAGATGACATAGAGCTGCATGCTTATAAGTCTATAGTTATTATTTGTTTTCAGGGACATTCGAATTTCGCTCTTTTGCAAACTCAATGCAAGTTGAAGCCAATTCTGAATTATTAACTACCTCGCTCTATGCACTAACCCCAAAAATTTTTAGTCTAAAAATGCTGGGTAGTGAGCAACAGACAGGTGGAAGTTCGCGGCTCGGGCGTAAGGCTCAAGCTGACCAGTAGCCGGGACCGAAAAGACGCCCTACGGTACGTACCAAAAGCTGCTACAAAACAGGAGTTTACAATGACGACGACAGCTTTCTAGACAGAAGGACATGTAGAAAAGATCGATTTCTAATGAAAGTATATCTTTTCACGTTTTTCGAAGTAACAACGTACATTTGCTGCCATGTGCTAGATTGCTATAACTGTGTAAATGTGTCTGTTGATCACCGTTCCTGTAGTCCGAGATCTGATCTGGAGACACCTCACAACTTAATTTACACGGATCCTAACGTAAGTGTTACCCATCCATGCAAGGCACGGTCGGCAGAATTCAGTGTCAGAGAGTAGATGCACCTACAAGGGATGTACTTGCAGCCAGTTTTGAAAGCTCAGTAGCTGGTCTGGTACTCCAAGGAAGTGCACCAGAATCAGGAGTCATGAAGTAACCATGCAAGAAAGGCTAGACAATACATGTAATAATATGAAGGCGTTCCCACTCTATTACTTCTTTGGAATACATTCTCATCACCTATCATTTCTGTTGCTACTGCCCGTAGTAACACACGAAGTCTCGGTGCTGTGGATCATTATGAGAGTTCAACAGTTTCTCTTTAGATCCGTCCTTCTGGCACTTTGCAGCCATCTTGCTCCAGCGGAAGAACTGTCACTGCAGTCGTCTTGGCATGCCTCAAATCCACGCAAAGATATCAGTCAACCTATGAGATGACTTTCATGACTTGCACTTGGAAATCTAGCAGTCAATCATTTGCCAACTGCAAGAGTAACGATTTGAGCTACGGAGGCGTTACCAACTTCGACGTCGACAACAGAATTTTCTTCTTGGATGACTACATTTTGGCAATTCCGTACAAGACGTCGTTTCGAGTACCACCGGACTGTAGAGTCGCTCAACGCTTTCTTACAGCGAATGCACGCGTGACGGCCGTGGGAGGAATTTCAACTGAGTCTAGTCTGACACTAATGCTGTCAGACAATAACCAAGGTGTAAAGTCGACTGTTAAAAATCGCGCCTACGATGTCAGGGTTAGCGTTTATTGTTTTGCTGCCATGCCTGCTCACGGATATCTATTGCAAGATAAATCGACTAATGTGGGAGTATCACTGCCATCTGCTTGGCTCTTCATAGATCCAGTTGCGGATTCTTCTGCGGCTCTGGGTATCAGCTTCCTACAATCGGCTAGATGGGATAATATCGCAGGACTGTTACAAATGATGATGAGCTACAAAGTACGTATGGATCTGTAGCAAATATGGAACCATCTCTTGCTAAGATAGAGATCATAAACGGTCATGAAATGCTGTATATACCGTTTACGACAACCTACGGAAAACCACCTTTATGCATGGCTAACTCGATTGACTATGTGAGTTATATGCCAACTATGCCTCTGCAAACGGAGTTTTTCTTACAAGATACCACGAATCGATCTATTATGATTGGTCTGGAGGCAATGACACAATTACAGTATTTTGCATTGGAGCCATGCAGTACCAAGACTTGAGTGCAAATTCCGGTCGATATTCAAAAACAGCTTCAATACCATACGTTGGTCTACCATCACACTCGACAGTAGTCAACTGGGATTATGACGGAAATCTGCCAATGGGTGCATCGCTCTTGGCCTGTACTTGCGGCACAACGAATAAAAAGTTGATCGACTGTGACTCGAAGCAAAGCTCTGGAGGAGTGGCCAACATGGACTTGCAAATGAAGAGCTCCAAGATAGCGGATATACTCTCAAAGTCCCGTTCATTAAGTCATGCGCAAAATTGCCTCACTGTTTTATTGGAGAAAACCAACTGGAAGACCAATTTGTATTGCCGCATTTGCTTGTTTCCATGACAACCGATTTGGTTTCAATCCATAGTCTTTTGGAAGATCTTATGTTCCATGGAATTGGAGCAATTCCACCATTGGCTCGAGTTTTACAGTGTTGTGCTTCGATGTGATGTCTTGGAACAGCTAAGAGACTCAGTCTCAAGCCTTAATTGCTAAGAAGAAAAGAAGACAGGACTTTGCAAATGGAACAGACAGACAGACAGACAGACAGACAGACAGACAGACAGACAGACAGACAGACAGACAGACAGACAGACAGGCAAACAGATTAATTCGTCACTTGTAATGCTGCTGTTGCGTATAGAGATGTATTGTCTTAATTTATTAAAATATAACAACGCGCACAATGCTATTAAAATCCAATCTGTGCACCTTTCGGCCATTCCATATCCCAATTATCCTAGCGTGATTGCGTGCGCATGCATTATTGCAGCATTGAACACCGGATATTGCACTTATTCATATCTCGTTTCCACTTACTCATAGCTGCACTTTTCCACCTAGTCATATTTCAATGTTTCAAAAATTAACTCGCTGGCCACATAACCATATTTTAATGCGAAAAAATTAAAATCAGAAGCCAAATCAACGTACCTTTTGGCCTGTCCACGTTTCAAAGCCACGATGTCGCTTGGTGAGCGGATATTATTGCAACATCAAACACCGGATGCGGACTTGCCAACTCACACGCAACTTGCGTGAGTCTCACACAAGTTCTTTCAGGTCACACGCTCACATGCAAGGAACCCAGATCTCACGTAACTTTTAGATTGCTGGAACTAGATCCAGGCACACGTGTACAGTGAAACTGTAGGTAAACCATAGATTCACGTAAAAATCTGTAGTGTCTGATAGAAATATAAAATCTAACGAGACTGCCGTAAATTAAGTGATCGATCATTACGAATAACCAACCCCAGGCAAGTCTAGTTCTGAAGCTGTCAAACATATTCAGCAAATTCTACTACTGTACTAGTCCGCGCATCCATAATTTCCCTAATCCTTTTCAACTTCAAGACGTCGTCAGGAAGTCCAAAAGTGGGAGGGGCTGTTTACGTGAGACTGATTTACTGCATGCGTAAACTATATTGGCTTATCGTTACTAGCAGAAATTCTAATTCTGCGAGTACTTGCTAGTTAATTATTATCTAATGCGTATTGACACACTATGTTTTGTTTTTTAGTTGTTTAGGTATTAGTTTTATGGCCACGTCCATATGCAGATATAAAGTACTGATGAAAATCTGAGATCTCGCGCATTTTCAGTATTCCTGCTTGGCAACTCTGCCGGGATGTCGCATAAATCCATATCGTTAACGTTTCCACTTATCCATATTCGCGTCTCAAAGCGAATCGGTCTGCTGGCCACTCGTCCATTTTTCAATACGACAAATCAAAAGGCAACAGCGTTTCTTGTTTCTTCATAATTTTGTCTCAAACGCCCACGCACTGTACGTACTCGCGCTCTTTTCTACCTGCAGCTATCACCGTTTCGCTCCCAGTTCCCGAGCCTTCATACGATGCGGCGCGTACGCATGCACAAATGAAGCCGTGATCACCGGGACCCCACGCAGAGTGTCTTGTTCGTGTTACACTCGTTGTCTGCATGATGCATGTTGGTGCTACAGTCAGACCTCGTTATTCCGACCACGTTGGTCTGGCTGCTTTTTGTCAGAATAGCGAGGATCCGACATCAAACCTCATTATCTAAGTTGTCGGACTAATAAGGGAAAGGTAAGAATGAAGCTCTTAATCTGCTGATAAAACTCATAACGACATGTGGTTAATTACAATACAAATCAATTCTACGTTGCTGTGCGCGTACAACACTAATATGTTGCAGTTTACTATGCAAAAGATAGAATAGCACGAGTCTCGTCCTTGAAAGATAAGAAATCTTGTTCCATGAAGGTTGTTAAAGTATGAACTGCAACCAGTGCATCAGACAAGGTGACAGCAGATGATGGATCACTGTCTTCATCTTCATCTTCATCTCTATCGTCCATATCTGTAGCAGTAACCAATTCCACAATTTCCTCATCAGTCAGGGAGTGGCCTGTTTCAGCATCAGAGTCAACACTGACGAAGTCACTGGCTGACATCTGATTGGGTAGACTTCGGATTTTCTTGCTTGTAAAAACAGATTTGGCGCTTGTGCTCTCCAGAGACATCCACGCGTCTCCGCTTGGCAGTCATGCGTGCGACACGTGCAATGCAAATATGACATGGCGCATGCGTATGTCGGATTAGCTAGCGATATTTTTGTGATAGAGTTGGAATCTGAGTGTCGGACAAATGAGACCAAATCCAATACAAAGTGATCCATGTAAATTGGTTTCACGTCTATCTGTGTCAGAAAGTGCGGGTGTCGAATTATCGAGTGCCGGAATAACGAGGTCTGACTGTACAAATCGTTTCATAACGTGAGACATTTGGCTTCCGCTACCGTCCAGCTCAGAGGGTCTGATTACAATAGTTCTGTACTTTGCAGTGAACACTAGTCAAGGTAGAAAGCTAGCGTGCGTTAAAGGCACGCCCATAGGCGAATTTATGCCCCCGTGGCGACGCTGTCCGCTTTCGCTCTCTCCAAGACGTTGCACCTCTACCTAGCGATCGTAGCCCTTCGCCTGTTGTCCACATCATTGACGATAAGAGTTACACAGAACCGTACAACGTTACGTCAATTAGGTAGAAAAAATAGCTAATTGCTATCTCTAGAGTATCATTGTAGCAAACCATCTAGCCAGAGTAGTAGTAGTGTTAGAATATTTGAATAAATCATAGTACGATACATTTCAACAAACTAAATACTAGTAATGGTAGTTTCATTTCTAAAACATGAAAAAAACACCCAAATGCAGCAAAACAAACAAACAGTGACAACATACTGACCATTCTAGCCATGGCCGCAACCTATTCATTTAGGCGAGCCTCACTCTCAACAAGTCCTAATAATTCAAGTTTGACAGGTCTCTAAAGAAGATCTAGTACCACGAATGCAAAGAATAGATGATCGGAGCAAGGCAAAGCTCAGACGGCATCGAATCAGTTGCATCATTTTGCTGTAGTTCTGTCTATATTTTTCAGCAAGAAGGCTTGTGTTCATTTTCACTTTTGTTCTAAAATGAAAATTGAAAACAGTAGACTTCCTGTTGATTAGGTCTAGGCGCCTTGGCGGCTTGTCTTGGCGCCTTATAGCGGCCTTTGTACCATATTTGCACTCATTAGGTACACTCTAGGTGACAATTGACAAATAAACCGCTCAAATAACATGCTGATACTACTAGTAGGGGCTTGGCTGTAGGACGACTCAGATCCACGCCCCCATATAAGTATAGCGTGCGGTAAATATTTCTTGCTTCTGACTGATATAGTCACACAGAAACGTAAAACATAGACAATCAGTATGGTTCTTTGTTTTTGTCGATCTACATGATTTACGGCAAGCTTACAATTATTCCTGCTAGTAAACATTTCAAAGACAACTGGCTGATCAAATGTTGCAGGCATCATTTGGTTTGGAAAGGAATGACTGCTGTAGCAGAAGGAAACGTGTGAGGATGAATTGAGTTGAGTTATAACCAGCTAGTGTGTGTGTGTGTGTGTGTGTGTGTGTGTGTGTGTGTGTGTGTGTGTATGTGTGTGTGTGTGTGTGTGTGTGTGTGTGTGTGTGTGTGTGTGTGTGTGTGTGTGTGTGTGTGTGTGTGTGTGTGTGTGTGTGTGTGTGTGTTACTACAGTACAGTCGAAAATCTTTAAATGATGGTTAGGACAATTCATCACTGAATTGAAATCAGTGGATTCAATGTGATGCATTACATTCTTTAGCTGTTTATATTTGGCTTGTTGATAATTTCAATATATTTAATGTTTGACTGCTACCTAGCACTGTCTTCTACTTCTATGAAATCAAATTTCTACTAATAAACTTTCTTGCTTGCATTACAGGAATCACAAACATGAAGAACTCTGTTGCTCATGTCATGGCATATGCAGTGAATTTACGTCTAGAACAACACACAGTAGTTGCCCATGGCATGCTATAATATTCATTATAATTTGATACAGGTACTTTAGATGTAATAACTTATACAGTTTAACTGTTTAGCTGTCTGCTCATTCTAAGATTGCTGGTGGTATCATTAATGGTTTGTATCATCTATGTGAATTAATTATAAATTATTCAATAACTGTTTTCTATGTATTCACTACATGATTACGTATGATGTACATGCTTACCACTCTCTGTGTCCAGTGGGAGAAGAAAACGACTGCTGTTATACGGTACAAGATGCAGATTATCTGTTACAAGTCAGAAATTCAGACTTGGTTCACTGTGTTTGAAGTTTTAGTTCAAACATTACAACGAAAAATTGTATTAGACTTGCACTTCAGATAGATTGTTCATGATTATATATATGGATATCGACTCATATGGAATAGTGACAAATATTTACCACTACAATGCAATGTCATTTCTTTTCAAAGTACCACTCCAGTACAAGTAAAACTAGTAACTACGAATACTTTCATCACTTCCGTTTCGTTTAATACTAGCACAAGCTTGACTAGTCATGACTCCTCCTTCTGGTTGAATGCATGGCTTCACGAGAACTTGGCTTAGCTCAGAATCAGCCAGATTAGGTTCACAGTGTAACCAGTAGCAGACGCCTCAACGCATTTGTCAACAAGATCTTTTCTTGAAAAGACAGTGATGGATCAACTGTCTAGAAACAGATCGTTTGACATTATTCAGAATAACAATTCTATTTACCACAATTTCTCTAACGAGTTGTTTTCCTTCTTCACAATGAGTTTGCTCATGCTTTAATTATTAATAGTCAACGTTAAAGCTAAAATAATAACAATCTTGTACCGAAGAAGAGGCTTGTAGATAGCCTTTGAACTTTTGACAGGCACAGTAATGAATCCGACAATTTTCCTACTGAATCCGTCAATGGCGGCGACATGATCAAGTGACTCCAAACATAGCAAGATTTTCATTTTGATCCATATGCAATGTATGGCCAAAGTAATGCGTTTCGTAAGGAATAGGATTAATCACATTGACGCATCCCTAGGTTTTCAAAGAATTATACATTCTAGCAACAAACTAATGATTAATTAATAATAATGACAATAAATAGACAAAAGTTAATAAAATTTACATTGATATTAACATTGAAAACACACCACACACACACACACACACACACACACACACACACACACACACACACACACACACACACACACACACACACCTGGAACCTGGAATTCCGCCATACCCGCTATGGGCTTTGACATCGCAGAAGGTTTCGCCAAGGAGAGCGGTCATCAATGACACCAGGTCTCGTTCAATGGTATCAATCCACCTGTTCTTTGGACCATGCTGAGGGCGTTTCACATTATGCAATTGCTTCTCAGCAACAAATTTTGTGGACGAGAGACGTTCATCCGTTGTAAATGACCAAGCCACTGCAATCTTTAATGTTGAATTTGAAGTTTAATTGGTTTTTCCTTAGCAGATTTCAAATTGAAGGAATTTCTTATCTTGTTCAGTCTTGATACACCCAAGATAGATCTAATACAGCGCACATAAAAAGTGTTCAGTCTTCGAATATCTACTTGAGTGATTGCCCAAGTCTCACAACCATGTAGTGAAACTGGTATCGCTAGTGACCTAAAGACTCTCAGTTTTGTGTTCTTGCTAAATCTTCGATTGTGAACACTTTACGTTTCCAAGAACAGAGTGTCCTTCTAGCTTTCTGAATACGTTCAACAACCTCTAAGTGACAATCCCCTGACTTAGTCACGATGCTACCCAAATAGCAGAATTCAGAAACATTCTCTAGGCCACGACCAGCAATCGAGATCTTTGCTTCTTTAGCACCAATACTCAGGATTTTAGTGTTGTCAGTTTTGATCCACAGAACCCATTTCATACATGTATCATGGAAAGCATTCACATCTGCTGCAACTCACTACTTGACGTACCTAGGGCCAAATCATCGGCATACATGGGAGCTTTGATCTTATGTGTCCCATCAGGTTTTACACAATAATTTATGAACATGCCACCAACTGTTCTGTAAGCAAACTCAATGCAACCACCCTCAAACTTGTCCAGAGTCTCACTCATAATTCGGTCCATAAACAGATTGAACATAACTGGAGACATCACACACCCTTGACGGACACCTGTGGTTACTTCAAACCTTGAAGAGATTTCCTCCTCTATTTCGCACAACACAGTCTGTACCATCGTGCAGGTCAACAATCAATCTAACCACTTCATCTTCTGTGCCAGAATCTTTGAGAATTTTGGTGAGAGCATGTCTTGGTACAGAGTCAAATGCTTTTGAGAGAACAACAAAACAAATATGTAAGTTAGATCTGTGCTCTACGGCTTTCTCAATGACCTTCGAAGGACCCAAATCCGGTCAATTGTTCCCCTCTGAGGACGAAAACCGCATTGCTCTTCTAGAAGAGAAGGTTCTATCACTGGTTTCAGCCGACCTAGCAGAATATTGCACTCAAAACAAACACAAACACACGCACGCACGCACGCACGCACACCCACTCACTCACTCACTCACGCATGCACGCACACACACACACACACACACACACACACACACACACACACACACACACACACACACACACACACACGCACACACACATACACGCACATCATCATCATCATCATCATCATCATCACATGCAAGGCAATACATCTCGTTAGCAAAAGATCGAGTTTCATTATTATACTAGAAACATATTTACTTAGATCGTCTTCAAACGTTAGAAATAGGGCTGGATAAGTTAGAATGTCTTTGGGCCACTCCTATTGAAAAATTCTGTATTCGAGCTTGGTGCCTCAGAGTCAGACATGCATATCGGTGTTATTCATACAGGTACTACCATTTGCACTATCCGGGATAAAAGTTATCCTGGTTTGGGAATACTAGTAATTCAAAGCAGTCACGAAAGACGTTCCGTAGACATTTTGTCTATCAGTGAAATTGGCTAATTATACGGGTATGCTGCCATGTTGCTGCGTCTGGACAACGTTTGTTACTCTGACTTGTTATTTCAGCCAAATACTAATGGATTTTGAGAGTGTTCCACCTACAGAATGCAATGTCATTAAGGATAATGTTAATTAATTATTACCAAAATTAATTACAATGACAATTTATAATAAAGTAAATTAATATATCTTTATAATATCAAGATAATCTGGGTATAAATTTCTGGTTATCTTTGATGCCACTCGCGTCTTTTCTCAGAAGTCAGCAACCTGATAACTATGTAAGTGCATTTCTCAGCAACTTGATACAGTTAAATGTGAATGCAATCTTGTACAAATGTATGTGCAAGAAGCTTCCATGACAGTCGTATCATCTACCTAGAGTACCAAACATTAAAGGTCAAACCCAGGGCCGAATCCAGAAGGAGGGTTTAGGGGGTTGAAACCCCCTCTTTTCCAATAGGTGTGGTTCAGTAATTTTATATAATTTCACTAGAAAAGAGAAAATTAGTAATGCTACAAATAACTGCTACCAGGTGAACCCCTCTTTCAAAATTCCTGGATCCGGCCCTAAAACCAAACTTTTCTGAACCAGTTCAATGCTGTTTTGTAGTGTCTTTCTGTTTGCAAAGCGTTTAAAACTGTAACAGTATGTGGAAAGTAATATAAACTTGGTCTTTGTTAATAACTTCATTATATTTCCATTAACAATTCCAAGCAATTATTGATGCAACTCAGAAAATTTCTGTACATGCAACAATCAGAACAGTAAAGTGTTCAAGTCATCCGACAATAATTGCTGGAGCCTGCCATATAGAAGTCTCAAACGGGACTCAATACTGCAGTGAACATGGCATACAGAGAACAATCAGTGAGTGACGAAGGCGGTGGTTTGAATGCCTTCATTGATACGTCAATAAATCCAGCCTGCAGTAGAGATTCACGGACTACTTCACTTGTACTAAGGCAAACATTAGGCATCGTTTCATTTCCAACTTGGTAGTAGGTGGAACCGATGGCTTCAGACATCACAATCATTCCACCCGGACGTAGAAGACGAGAGAGCTTCTTTAATCCGGATACGTATTGCTCGACTGTCGAAACAGCTGCTACAAGGCAAAAATGAGTAGAAATGATATCAAAAGGTAGAGTGACATCACGTATAGCAACAGAATCGTTGATGTCACAAGGAACAATTTCAGATATCAACGATCTCAACTTCTTTTCTCTCTCCTGTGCAGCGTTCTCTTCTGTGCGCTTTTCCAAATTGAAAACCACGTGCTCGAATAGATGTGTCTGGTCTGACGTGTCGCTGGTGCTTGACTTCCATTTCCTAGCTGCTTCTCGGTTCTGCTCTGCGTACTCGGAAAACACGATCTCCGACGCATACGGTGCAGCACTGATGAGAGTGTGGACACAGCCCGGTCCTCCACCATACTCTAGTATTCTGCAACCGGATCTGGTTAGCTTGGGTCCGGTTGTGACGTAGAACTTGTGCAGATGCTCGAGCTGGAAAGGCGCCAGTTCTTTCACAAGCGGGTCGGCATTATTGGAAAGGGATGAGTACGTTGTTACGTACGAAACCGGATCGAAATTTTCGTACAGTTCAGACATCGCGACAGTTGTACAAGTGTGCTCGGCGATAATGAGCCCGTATGTAGTCGTTCTTACTACTACTAATTAATTAGTCTCGTGTCAAGTCTTTTCATTATCCTAGGTGTGAAACGATATGGTACAGTAACGGCTCGCGTACATCAACAGACCAACTACTACTTAACGGCGCACTAGGATTAGATTATTATCTCTGGTATTATTTTAGCATCTAATGGTACCATCTGTCGGTCTACTCTCGATTCACTCTCACTCGAGCCTAGGAGAATCGCAATGACCCCGTATTTTTCGCAATAGCACAGCCAGTTTTGTAAACCGGGCCTAAGGATTCTGCATACTAGGCTCTCTAGTATACTAACATGTGCTAATTTACTACATGTGCTAATTTATTGTGATTCCGCCAAGTATCGAGGTGTTCTAGTATTGAAGCACATTTTGTCAACAACAACCTAACACAGAAGCTAAGCTGTAATTAGTTACAGTAAACATGACAAAACAATAATTACAATCTCTAGTTAGTGTAGAACAGAGCCGTTGAACCCAGTCTCGTGTGCCAGACCTTCGGCGTACGCGGGGGACACGTCTGGTTGCGAGAAGACGGTGGCGGCGTAGAGCAAGGAAAAATTTTGGAAGGCTCAAAATAAAAAATTATTTGTTCAAAATTAATACTAATTTTTTTAACTCGCACGCTACTGCAATTTAGGTCAAAGAACCCGCTATGTCCGGAAAACGGGGCTAACGGGTCTGTGTAAAGCGACTGCCAGAGTGTGAGACTGGCAATCGTGAATTGGGCGAGACATCGTGAGACATGCATGCCAGTAAATTGTGAGTCACACGACGAAATCATGATAGTTGAGAAGTCTACTGCTCGCGTTTAATTTCTAAGAACATATATGCCGAAACATGAAACTTCAATGCGCAGTTCTCTTATTCAATCTCTAGCATTAATAGAAAAAAATTTGAAAACGACCAAAGACGCTAGACACGGCGGGCGGCTTCCGCGGGGCTTTATCTCAAAACGTGTCTAACGGGATCACGTTTCTAACAACAACAGGTGTCTGTTTACTTCTCGTCACGTGCTAAAACCATGTGCTCAATTCCACTGGATTTGCCGACAACTCGGAGTCACTCGATCTCCACCGGCACACAACATCCAGGCTGTGAATCAGTCCTTACAGCAGTGCATGTTCGTGCATTTACTTAGGTTGTACATGCACATCTATCCCAACAAGGCTAGACCGCTCGCTGTTCCATATCAAGTCGTTGGAGGGGAAGGAAAGGCCTGTAATCTACGATTTTCACCTCTAGCATACGAGTTGCTAGTTGCGTGTGGTGACGAAGTATATCAGACTCGTTCGTACGCTATACGAGGTATCGAAACATAACATCAAAACCGCGGCTACTTAGATTGCGCACTCTCACTTGCCACACTCCGGTATACCGTATAGTACCCTATATACACGAGAGTAGTACCGTACAGTAACCTAGAGCAATACCATATAGTGGTACCGTATAGTATTTTCGCACAGTAGTTCCGTATGGTAGTACAGTATAGTAGTACAGTATTTTAGTACAGTATAGTAGTTCCTATAGTAGTGCCGTATAGTAGTACTGTATAGTAGTACAGTATAATAGGACCGTACAGTAGTACAGTATAGTAGTACCGTATAGTAGTACCGTATAGTAGTACCGTATAGTAGTACAGTATAATAGGACCGTATGGAAGTACCGTATAGTAGTACCGTATAGATTGTGACGTTGACTTAAGTGGGTTTTTTTAATTGAATGGATTGATATAGTGTTGTGTTGAGTGCCGTTGTAGTGGCTTTTGTAGTATGGGCATGACCGGTGGATGCTTTTGCTGAGTAATAAACTACTACTACTACCGCATAGTAGTACAGTATAGTAGTAGAGTAGAGTAGTACAGTATAGTAGTACAGTGTAGTAGTACCGTATGGTAGTACAGTATAATAGGACCGTATGGAAGTACCGTATAGTAGTATCGTATAGTAGTACAGTATAGTAGTACAGTATAGTAGTACAATATAGTAGTACAGTGTAGTAGTACCGTATAGTAGTACAGTGTAGTAGTACCGCATAGTAGTACCGTATAGCAGTACCATATAGTAGTATCTTATAGTAGTACCGCATAGTAGCACAGGATAGTAGTTTCGTATACTATTACCGTATATTAGTACCGTATTGTAATACTGTATACTAATACCGTATCCTAGTACCTTCTACTAGTACCGTATACCAGTACCGTACAGTAGTATAGTATAGTGGTACCGTATAGTAGTAAGTCTTAATTTTTGTGTTTTCGAGGATGTAGGTCTGGCAGAAAAGCGTTGTATTTATCCGGTAGCTTACTTTCTTTCTGCTCAGAGAGTAAACTTTACAAGTAGTCTAGCTAGATGTTTGACTAAACTTTTAATCAACGAATAACTGTTTTGCAGTTGGTGGGTTCTGTATTATTGTTACTTATGTATAATATGTTGTAGAGTATTTAGTTTGTTGAAACGTATCGTAGTATGATCTATTCACGTACCCCATTTCAGTAGTACACCGTACAATAGTACCGTATTGTAGTACCGTAACAAAAGCATTGTATTCACGGTACTACTATTTGATAATATTACACGGTACTACTATGATCATTTCACCTGGACGCAAAGACGAGCTAAATTTTTTAAACCGAGAACGTACGTAGAGCAACAGGCTCGTTGATGTCACAAGAAACAATTTGAGATATCAACGATTGTACCTTCATTTCTCTTTCCTGTACAGCACCCGTATTGAGGTTATCTTCCAATGTACGCACGACATGCTGAAATAGGCTGGTCATATTTGGTGCTTCGCTGCTGTTGGACTTCCACTTCTCAGCCACTTTCCGGTTCTGCTCTGCATAGTCGGCAAACACGATCTCTGAAGTATACAGTGCAGCACTGATGAGAGGATAAGTATGACCCGGACCTCCATCATACTCTAGTATTCTACATACGGACAGCCTAGGTCCGGTTGTGACATAGAACTCGTGCACCTTCTCTAATTGGAATTACCTACCTTCAACTAAATTAATATCTTTTACAAGCAACTGTGTACACTAGAATAAAACATCCATCACTAGAATAAAACGGCTCCGAATAGATCTAGAATGAAACGCTTCGGAATAGAGCAAGAAACATGGCACAAATAACTCGCACAAATAACCCGCCATGCAACGCATACAATCGTTTGCACCTCGGATGCCCGTTTCTAGGTCATTACGCATGTCTGCGAACTCTTTCCCCACGCCATGAATACGGATATGGGTGAGGACATGGAATATTGAGTACGGTTATACGGGCATCTACAAAGTAAGCACTCTAGAACGTCGCTTGCTTCAGTTTTTCAGTGAAATTGCAGCCAGTGTAAACGATGAACCTGGTGGCTACGACGTATCATTTGTAGTTCCGCTAGACAAGGAGTACGAATGTCCGGTCTGTCTTCTTGCATTGAAGGATCCGGTACAGACTCCATGTGGACACTCCTTCTGCAAATCTTGTTTCGATGGAGAAGTGCAGTACGTTAAGTGTACGTAGACACTTTCTGTTCACTCCGTACGCGTTTCCTGTCTACAGACGGCAGGGAGGAGGTGATTCAGTCGAGTGCCCTTTGGACAAATTGAAGATAGCCACACGCGATGTAAGGAAGAACAGTTGCTTTTAATTAATTAAATTCTAGAGTAAACATTTGACTATTCTAAGTTGGTCGTCTGTTGTCTCTGCACTGTCACCTTTGATCACATGATATCTTCTTACAAGGCAGTTCAAACAAATAGTTGTGGCTTTTATTATTGTTCTAATACATTCGTGTTTTAAGTGTTTGATTTTAAATTATATTCTATAACTAGTTGTACGGTATCCGTAGGCGCCTTGTGTTCGTGAGCAACACGTCCAAGGGAGTTTTCATACCGTTTACAGAAACGCGAGTCCCAGCTATACAATACGTATTCGTTGAAACCCTAGCTGTCATGAAAGTAAACATGCAAACTTCTAAGTAGTTTAGATTACGTATATAGGCCTGGTATAGGTAGTCGTCGTTTTGTGATTGTGATCAAGGCAATTGAAATGTACAGTCTATGTATGCACTCAGTTCCGTTGTAACGAATGTGGTATGGTATTTACTGACATAGAAATTGATATCGGCAAACATTGACTAGCAATAGTGTTAGATGCACCACAGTGTAGTAAAGGATTGATTGTAGTATGGGACGTGTGAATAGTTGACTGTAGGTGGCATTCAACTCCTGAAGGTGTTTCTTGGTTGTCAAGTACACACAGTCCCTAGCTACAATACAAAAGAATGGGGCGACGGAACTTCATGAAGCATTTTCTTCGCCGTTTGGTCACTTGCACGAATCGTTCTTAGACTCATCTGTAGTCGGACACGAAAACGATTTTTAAGGTAGGTCCTATCATGAAACGTGATCATGGGGAGGAGAAAATTGAGATTTGTGTGTGTACACACACACACACACACACACACACACACACACACACACACACACACACACACACACACACACACACACACACACACACACACACACACACACACACACACACACACACACACACACACACACACACACACACACACACACACACACACACACACACACACACACACACACACACACACACACACACACACACATACCAAAAGCTCGATGGAGAGCCATATAAAACCACGCTCATTTCTGTTGTGCTACCCTGATTAGAAGCCTCGCTACACTCGGCAATAAACTATAAATTAAATTAGAATTTAATTAATTTTACTTAATTTGTTTAAATGTTTACTTTAAATAAATCAACTTTAGGTCAAGAGGCAGGAGATAGATCAGCATCTAACTGCCGAGGTGGTTCATCATCAAGTCAAACAACAACACATGATAGACAAACAACAACACATGATAGACAAATTGATCGATGAAAACAAGAAGCTGAAGCAGAAATTGGATTTGCATCTATTCGCGTCATCTGAAGTAACAGTGCTATCTTCTTCTGGTCGCACAATCATAAAATTGTTTGTTAAGCCACCACATGCAGTTGCAGATCTAGATATTATTACTAGCCCCACATTTCGTGCTCATCACTCTGGATATGAAGCAAAGTTGGAGCTCTATCCGACAGGAACTTGGTATACCTATGGGTTCGGTTTTTTCGATGTAGCGGATTGCTGGATAGCAGCACTTACACCCACAAAAGGCAATGGAGACAACAAACTAAGCTGGCCTTTTCCATTCCGTCATACGATTACACTACTTGATCAGCACACACATCAAGACGACATCAAGACAACAGTAGATCCTGCTACAATTGATGATTTCACTTGGGAGCAATTTCATCGCAAACCTGGTCTTTCACCATACTTCCAACAGGGCCACCATTACGAAATTTCACGAAGGGTATGTTTCAAGTCCCCGAGTCTCTTTTTCTGAGAGCAAAATATAAGAAAAACGACAACATTGTTATGGTTGTTGAAGTGGACAGTTAGTTAATCTAGAAAAACTAGATGCGTACGTCGCTACGTAACACATGTATGGTTCTTTGCAAAAGTTTAAGAAAGTTTGCAGAAAAATGTAAAATGTAAGTGTTGTAGGTCACGTGATCGTGAGTCTGACGTCTGGCTGGAATTTGTCATTTGGTTTACAAAATGTGATAAAAAAATTACAAAAAGAGGATCAATGGATGAATGACATTTTGGTGTTTATGTATCATGTTTGCAAAATTAGTTTAGCACTCTCCTACAGTCCTGCTTTGTTGCCCACACGAGTGACGCTACTGGAACACAGCCAAGCGATTGCGCCCTAAACGTGGTCAATTGATTTTTCTAGTAGGTGCGCAACAGCTGCTTGTTTCGTAACCTGTAGAAGCTAGAGCAGCCGAGTGATTAGCACTTTTCTCATTTGTTGGTCTGGACCCCGGTATTGCCTTAGGTGGTCCCGGACCCTACATATAGCCCTGTTGAACACTGTAACCCTAACTCTAACTCTAGCCCTCTAGAGCCCTGAACTAAAAATTTAGCTATAGCATCCCGCGTGTTGCATAGAGTCTAAATACGCATGCAGAGTCTCAAATTGACAATTTTGAAAAATCACTTAATTAATTTAAAAAGGCCGTCTTGCAGCGGGGTCTGGAAGCAAAGATACAGTAAAACGAGACTTTGAGTTAAGTAGATTGCTACTATTTTGAATGTTGTCCTGAATTCGTGAAAGAGAGCTAATCGACGTCCCACCTTCGTTCGAGACAGATAACGAATGCTGTAGCAACTTAGTAGCAAGTTTACTACCAAAGAAAAACTGTTTCCTCTGTGATCCTAAATTAATTAACGTAGACGCCGATCGACTGTCCTACTAAATCTAGAGTCAAAAATTATTAACTCTCTACTAGGCCTATAAACAGTGGGGAAATTAATTACGAGTAGCTGCTAGACAATTATAAATTATAATAATTATAATATTTCTAATTTTAAATGACGTCACTGAATGCAGCAAGAACCACAAATAGAATTAACTATATCAAGTAACATATAGTAACACGTGACCGTATAAAATGACGGACAGTGAGTCGATTGAACTAACGTACGTTTTCGTGGTGTTGGATACGAGCACGAGGCCACAAGAGTATGATGTATATGATATATTTCTGTCGCACCTAAGAAATATGATATGATATACTTCTTTCGTATACCAGGTAGTTTAGTTGATTTGACAAAGGTTTATCTGTCCTTGAGTTTCACTTTGCTGTAGACAACGTCGGACAGGTAGTACTGCGGAATATCCTGGATAGCTGCTGAAAGCAACAACGATTTGTACCTGACAAAACGACAAGTATTCATGAGGTATGAAGCAGTCTGTGTTGAAATTGTCAAACAGCTGTTCACCCAGGTGTCGATTTAATTAAGCACATAGCAATACACATGTCGAGTGTCACTTATCTGACGTTTACTCATCCGACACGCCAGTTATGATAGTCGAGTTCGTAACAGCTTCAGTTAGCCAGCATTTTTACTTATCCAACAGTAGTCCGGTTCCAAGGGGTCGAGTAAGTGACACGTGACTGTACTGTTATTTGTGTTACAAACTTAGAGTAATGCATGCAGTTGCCCTGGACATGTTTAGTAAAAACGTACTTTAATATTAATTTGTTCAAAATTAATATTAATTTGTTTAAAATTAACCATATATATACGTATAGATTTACAAACTAACAACATATCATTTTGGTACTGTACAGTTATGTACATAAAATCACTATTAGACTACCAAAATAGATGAGCGGCCACGTCCACAACTCTTGGGGCATTAAACCCCCTATAATCCCCCCGTAGCTACGCCACTGGTCTAAATTTACGCATAGATCAATGTAGGCCGGGGCAGGGGGCTGAGGGGGCTATAGCTATTCCCCATGCTGCAATATTTACATCTGTCTAAACTAATGCATGCAACTAGAGGCATAGTGCCACAAATGTATTTGGCTATTCTACAGCAATTAATTAACTTTTGAATACGAATTTATGTATTAACGTATTTAATATCGATAATTAAGAAATAATATCAACATGCAGGTGTGATCCTGAAGTGCCACTTGAGGCCACAATTTGCGGTCTATTGTCAACTTCTACCACTGGGATATAGTGATAATACACCAAGCTGTATAGTTAAGTAAACGCACTGTGTAGAATGACATGCATGGATGTTGCATCAAACGCTCGTTAGCTGTACATAGCTTACAGTCGACGGTAACGTAGTACAGCATAGGGCACCTCCCATTACCGATATTTTCTTTAATCCGAACAACGTTCAAGAGTGGGCGGATGGATTAACTAGCTAGAGACCTGTTCGAATTGAACATGTCTGACACCATACGTAGATATAGTTTGTACTATAGTAGAGTTTGTCACAAGGCAAAGCTACGCTAGAAAAGTGAGTTTGAATAATCGTTTTACGGAAGCATCAATTGTGGTTAATTAAATTCGAATTGAAGAGATGGGAAAGTGGTCACCACCAGTCTGCATGGTCACTGGATGCCCCCATACTAGAATACCTTTAGTGCGCGTGTACTCGGTGAGCACGTGCAATATTGAGTAGTTATACGGGCAACAGATTAAGCACTCTAGATCGTCTCTGCATGGCCTCGGTTTTTCAGTGAGATGGCAGCAAGTGTAAACGATAAACCTGGTGGCTACGACGTATCATTTGTAGCTCCGCTCGACAAGGAGTACCAATGTCCCATCTGTCTTCTTGCATTGAAGGATCCGGTACAGACTCCGTGTGGACACTCCTTCTGCAAATCTTGTTTCGATGGAGTAGTGCAGTACGTCAATTAAGTGTACGTAGACACTTTCTGTTTAATCTGTACGCGTTTGCTATCTACAGACAGCAGGGAGGAGGTGATTCAATCCGGTGCCCTTTGGACAAAATGAGGATAGCCACTCGCGATGTAAGAAATTTATAACTAATTCTAGAGTAAACATTTAACTATCTTAGGAATCTAGGTTTCTCGTCTGCTGTCTCTGCACTGTCGCTAGCGTATCACTTGAGTATATATACCCTTTATCACGTGATACATTCTTATGTAGCAGTTCAAACAAATGGGTGTGGGTCTATTACTATTGTATTATTAATTAGTGTTAAGGTGTCATATGTTTGTATCAAAATTTATTTTATAAATTCTATTATTAAATTAATTCTATTTGAAATTTAATTAATCAAATTTATTCTATTTTAGGTATTTAAAGACACTAAAATCAAAAGAATAGTTCTCGCTCTCAAAGTTCGGTGTACTAACAAGGAAGCAGGAATAGCCTCTTGTAAATGGAAAGGAGAATTAAACTACTTTCAGGTAGTAATCAATGTGAACCTAACCAATTAATTAACATTTACAATTATGTTATCCAGAATCATCTTGACGAGTGCCAGTTTGCAAAGGTCAAATGTTTTAAAAAATGTGGAATAATAATGTCACGATACCAACTCGGGGACCATTGTTATTGGGATTGTCCTCGTACCGTTATATATTGTTCTTACTGCGAAGTTAACTTCGAAAGGCAACACATGACGGTTAAAGTGTTGTTATTACTATGCAATTTTCTATCAGCACGTGTTGCTGTTCTAGAAACACAAAAGTACGTGTGGAAAACGTCCCATCAACTGTACTTTGAATTGTGGAGCAAACATACCAAGAGACGATGTGAGTGTACTTCCGCACTGGATGTTTAAATATTAGTGTAGCATACATTTCAATTATTTGAGAAGTCTGTTTGTACTACAGATGCATGGCCACGTTTCTGAATCAGGCAACTGTCCTAACACTATGATGCCTTGTGTCTTCAAAAACGTTGGTTGTGACGTCACGGTAACAGCATTGATATCGTTAAATTATTTATTTGATTTGCATAAATATTAAATTTAGGTCAGGAGACGGGAGATAGGTCGGCATTTAACTGCCGAAGTGGTTCATCATCAAGTCAAACAACAACACATGATAGACAAACAACAACACATGATAGACAAATTGATCGATGAAAACAAGAAGCTAAAGCAGAAATTGGATTTACATCTATTCGCGTCATCTGAAGAAACAGTGATGTCTACTTCTGGTCGCACAATGATAAAATTGTTTGTTAAGCGACCACGTGCAGCTGCAGATGTTATTTCTAGCCCCACATTTCGTGCTCATCACACTGGATATGAAGCAAAGTTGGAGCTCTATCCCAAAGGATCTTGGTACTCGGACTATTGGTTTGGTCTAAATGATTGCTGGATAGCAACACTTATGCCCACAAAAGGCAATCGAGACGACGAACTAAGCTGGCCTTTCCCATTCCGTCATACGATTACACTACTTGATCAGCAGACACATCAAGACGACATCAAGACAACAGTAGATCCTGCTACAATTGATGATTTCAGTTGGAAGCAATATTATCGCAAACCTGGTACTTACTTCTTAAGTCTAGCAAGACCACAAATTCAAAATTTCACAAAAAGTATGTTTCAAGTCCCTGAGTCTCTTCTTCTGAGTGAAAAATATAAGAAAAACGACACCATTGTTATGGTTGTTGAAGTGGACTGTTAGTTAATTAGAAAAACTTCATGCGTACGTCGCTACGTGACGTATGTGTATGGTTGTTTGCAAAAATTATAAAAAGTTGGCACAACATGTAAAATGTAAAATGTGATAGGTCACGTGATTGTGACTCTGTCGTAGACGGCTGGCTGGAATGTCATTTAGTTTACAAAATGTGATAAAATTTACAAAAAGATGATCAATGGATGAATGAAATTTTGGTGTTTATGTGTCATGTTTCCAGTATTAGTTTAGCACTCTACTACAGTCCTGCTCCTTCGTTGTCCACACGAGTGACGCTACTGGACCACACCCAAACGATTGCGCCCTAAACGCGGTCAACTGATTTTTGTAGTAAGTGTTCAACAGCTGCATGTTTCGTAACCTGTAGAAGCTAGAGCAGCCGAGAGTTTAGCACTTTACTCCTTTATTGGTCCGAACCCCGGTATTGCCGTAAGTGGTCCCGGACCCTAACCGTAACACTACAATCCTAACTCTAACCCTAGCCCTCTAAAGTCCTGGACTAACAATTTAGTCATATCATCCCGCGTGTTGCCTAGAGTCTATATACGCATGCAGAGTCTCAAATTGACAATTTTGAAAAATCACTTAATTAAAAAAGTCAGTCTTGCAGCGGGGTCTGGAAACAAAGATACAGTAAAACGAGACTTTGAGTTATGTAGATCGCTACTATTTTGAATGTCGTCCTGAAGAAAAGCTATTCGACGCCCCACCTTCGTTCGAGACAGATAAAGATGCTGTAGCAACTTAGTAGCAAGCTTACTACCAAAGAAAATCTGTTTTGTTTGTGATCTTAAATTAACGTAGACGCCGATCGACTGTGGTACTAAATCTAGAGTCAAAAATTAGTAACTCTCTACTATGCCTATAAACCGTGGGGCAACTAATTACGAGTGGCTGCTAGACAATTATAAATTATACAATTGTAATATTTCTAATTTAAAATGATGTCACTGAATGCAGCAAGAAACAAAAATAGACTAAACAATATCACATGACTTTATATTAACACGTGACCGTGTAAAACGGTGGACAGTGAGTCGATTGAACTGACGTACGTTTTCGTGTTGGTTGCGAGCACGACGCCACAAGAGTATGATGTATAGTCTAGTTGATTTGACAAAGGTTTATCTGTCCCTGAGCTTCACTTTACTGTAGACAACGTCGGACATGAGGTATGAAGCAGTCTGTGTTGGAATTGTCAAACAGCTGGTCACCCAGGTGTCGACTGAAGCACCTAGCAATACACACGTACATACAGTCGCGTGTCACTTATCTCACGTTTACCTAGCCGACAAGCCAGTTATCCGACGGGTCAAGCTTATCACGTGGGTGATTACGTGTTGGTCGTGTAGGTACATTACATCCACGTGCATGTCAGTTGTTTCTTGAAATAAGTTTGAGAGTAATTCAGGGCCGCCGGAGCCCTGTGGGTGGGCTAGACTACGCCCACTTGACAACTTTTGACTTAGTTAAGCTAGAGCTAGGGTGGAGCCTGGCTAAAGACAGCGTTGCTAGAGGGCAGTCTAACTTTCGTTGGTTTGTCTCATCTGCAGAGGTGAACAATAACTAATTTATTTAATTACCTATACCATTTTCCAGAGGTTTTCGACGAACGCCTGTTGGTAGAAGTCCCATTTCCAACGATGGGTGAATCATGGCCCACCTGGCCCACCCTGTTCCGCCGGTCCTGTGAGTTCAAGCGTTTCTTCTCGTTGTATTCTACATTCATCTACATCTACATTAAGTAAACCTAATTCTAATGTGGAAAAATGCTGTTTAGTATGAACAATAGTCGAGTTCGTAACAGCTTCAGTTATCCAACATCTTTACTTATGCAACAGGAGTCCGGTCACAAGGGGGTCGGTAAATGACACGTGACTGTACTGTTTGCGTTACAAACTTAGAGTAATGCATGCAGTTGCACTGGACATGTTTAGAAACTTTAATTAAATTAATGTTATTCAATTTGATGATGATGTGTGAATACGAAAGTATATCTACATACGTTTAAATTTAATAAAAATGACAGCAATTTACCATGTGGAAGGTGCTGATGATATTGACTTTATATATACAGGTAAACTGTTTGGGACTTACTTAGCGCGCGCTAATTGTAGTGTTGCGATATCACTCAATCTGTGTCATTGCTGTGTTTGTGTGTTTGTGTGTGTGTGTGTGTGTGTGTGTGTGTGTGTGTGTGTGTGTGTGTGTGTGCCTGTGCATGTGCGCGCTCGTGTGTGTGTTTAAATAAAAACTGTATACCAAACTTTAAAAATGATGAGCTACAATTACAACGGTGCATTGTGTCAGTCTATGAATGAATTCGGTTTCGCGGTTTTTTGGATTTGAATTTAATTTGTATGACTGAGTCAGAGCTACTATACAGTCTGCAACTTTGTATTGTAACTCTATATGTGATAAGTTTGGTTATGGTTTTGTCTGTCACTTTTGAAATAAATGATTGAATGAATGATTGAATAAATGAATGAATATAATTAACTTCTGTCGCATTCAAGTAAAAGTGCAGTTCCCTCTTGGACAAACATAAAAACAACTAAGACATCAGACACTACAAACTACACTTATGTGGTGTTTGCTATGCGCATACTATTAGGCGCTGTACTATACACCTGTACTCTGGAATGAATTTTTCGAAGAGTGATTGCGTGAAGCAGTCGTCGCACATAAATACTAGATAGCTACAAACATCATCCTATAGTAGGTATTATCTATCTAGACTAGCTGTTTGGTTAGCCTGTTCGTTGCTTTGCAAATTGTTTTTAGTATTTAAATCACTGGTTATTGGGCGAAGACAACACAAAATCCCTGACGGCCGGTTCTCCAAATCATGCAACGTATGCGTGAAACACGTCCAAACAGCGGCGTATCCAGAGCAAAATTTGGGGTTTATTAATATTAATTTGTTCAAATTAACTATATACATTATGTATACGTATAGATTTACAAACTAACAACTTATCATTTTGGTACTGTATAGTTATGTACATAAAATCACTTTATTAGACTACAAAAATAGATGAGCAACCACGCCATAACTTTTTGGGGTATTGAACGCCCAAGAACCCCCAGTAGATCAATGTAGGCTGTGACCGGGGCTGAGGGGGCTATACCTATTCCCCGTGCTGCAATATTTACATTTGTCTTATCTAATGCATGTAACTAGAGGCATAGTGTCATAAATGTATTTTGCTATTCTAAAGCAATTAATTAACTCTTGAATATGAATTTATGCATTAACGTATTTAATATCAATAATTAAGAAATAATATTAACATGCAGTTGTGATCCTGAAGTGTCACTTGAGGCCACAATTTGAGGACTATTGTCAATATCTAACAACTGGGATATACAGCAAGCTGTATAGTTAGGTAAACGCACTGTGTACGATGGCATGCATGGATGTTGCATCAAATGCTCGTTAGCTGTAAATAACTTACAGTCGACGGTAATGTATTTACTACAGGTCAGGGCACCTCCAATTACCCACATTTCTTTAATCCGAACAACATTCAAAAGTGGGCGGGTGGATTAACTAGCCTGAGACATGTAGAGTTTGTCACAAGGCAAAGCTACGCTAGAAAAGTGAGTTTGAATAATCGTTTTACGGATACATCAATTGTTGTTTTAAATTCGAATTGAAGAGATGGGAAAGTGGTCACCACCAATCTGCATTGTCATTGGATACCCCATACTAGAATATCTCTAGTGCGCATGTACTCGGTGAGCACATGGAATATTGAGTAGTTATACGGGTAACAATGCATGCATGGCCTCGATTTTTCAGTGAGATGGCAGCAAGTGCAAACGATAAACCTGGTGGCTACGACGTATCATTTGTAGCTCCGCTGGACAAGGAGTACGAATGTCCCATCTGTCTTCTTGCATTGAAGGATCCTGTACAGACTCCATGTGGACATTCCTTCTGCAAATCTTGTTTCGACAGAGTAGTGCAGTACGTTAAGTGTACGTAGACACTTTCTGTTCACTCTGTACGCGTTTCCTATCTACAGACAGCAGGGAGGAGGTGATTCAATCGTGTGCCCTTTGGACAAAATGAGGATAGCCGCTCGCGATGTAAGGAATTTAGAACTAATTCTAGAATAAACATTTAACTATCTTAGGAATCTAGGTTTCTCGTCTGTTGCCTCTGTACTGTCGCTAGCGTATCACTCGAGTACTCTTTATCACGTGATATATTCTTACATAGCAATTCAAACAAATGGGTGTGGCTTTATTACTATTGTTCTAATACATTAGTGTTTAAGTGTCATATGTTTGTATCAAAGTTTGATTTTAAACTAAATTCTATAGTTACGTTAAATTTTATTTAAAATTTAATTAATCAAATTTATTATATTTTAGGTATTTAAAGACGCTAAGGTCAAAAGAATAGTTCTCGCTCTCAAAGTTCTGTGTACTAACAAGGAAGCAGGAATAGGCTCTTGTAAATGGAAAGGAGAACTAAACTACTTTCAGGTAGTAATCAATGTGCACCTAACCAATTAATTAACATTCACAATTATGTTATCCAGAATCATCTTGACGAGTGCGAGTTTGTAACGGTCGAATGTTCTCAAAAATGTGGAAAAACAATGCCACGATACCTACTCAATGGCCATTTTCATTTGCATTGTCCCCGTAGCGTTAGAACTTGTTCCTACTGCAAAGTTGACTTCGAAAGGCAACACATGAGGGTTAAAAGTGTTGTTATTACTATACAACTTTTTATCAGCACGTGTTGCTGTTCTAGAAACACGAAAGTACGTGTGGAAAACGTCCCATCAAGTGTACTTTGAATTGTGGAGCAAACATACCACGAGAAGATGTGAGTGTACTTCCGTATTGGATGTTTAAATATTAGTGTAGCATACATTTCAATTATTTGAGAAGTCTGTTTGTACTACAGATGCATGGCCACGTTTCTGAATCAGGCAACTGTCCTAACACTATGATGCCTTGTGTCTTCAAAAACGTTGGTTGTGACATCACGGTAATAGCATTGATATCGTTAAATTATTTATTTGATTTGCATAAATATTATATGTAGGTCAAGAGACAGGAGATAGATCAGCATCTAACTGCCGAAGTGGTTCAGCATCAAGTCAAACAACAACACATGATAGACAAACAACAACACATGATAGACAAACAACAACACATAATAGACAAATTGATCGATGAAAACAAGAAGCTAAAGCAGAAATTGGATTTACATCTATTCACGTCATCTGAAGAAACAGTGCTGTCTTCTTCTGGTCGCACAATGATAAAATTGTTTGTTAAGCGATCGCCTGCACGTGGTTATATTTCCAGCCTCCCATTTTGTGCTCATCACACTGGATATGAAGCAAAGTTGTATCTCCGTCACATAGGAACTTACCCTACTTTTGAATTAGGTATATTACAGGATTGCTGGATAGCACACCTTGTACTCATAAAAGGCAATCGAGACGACAAACTAAGGTGGCCTTTCCCATTCCGTTATACGATTACACTACTTGATCAGCAGACACATCAAGACGACATCAAGACGACATTAGATCCTGCTACATTTGATGATCGCATTTGGAGCATGTTTTATTGCAAACCTGATCCTTCCAACACATTTGCTATAGGGCCAGAATATCAAAATTTCATGAAGAGAATGTTTCACGTCCCCGAGTCTCTTCTTCTGAGTGCAAAATATATGAAAAACGACAACATTGTTATGGTTGTTGAAGTGGACAATTAGTTAACCTAGAAAATCTACATGCGTACGTAGCTACGTAACACATGTACGGCTGTTTGCAAAAAAATCTTTAAAAGTTTGCAGAAAAATGTAAATGTTAGTGTGATAGGTCACGTGATCGTAATTCTGTCGTAGGCGGCTGGCTGGAATTCGCCATTTAGTTTACAAAATGTGATAAAAAATACAAAAAATAATATCAATGGATGAATGACATTTTGGTGTCAATGTATCTTGTTTGCAATATTAGCTAATTAGTTTAGCACTCTACTTCAGTCTTACTCCTTTATTGCTCACACGAGTGACGCTCTGGACCACGTCCAAACGATTGCGCCCTAGCCGCGGTCAACTGATTTCTGTAGTAAGTGTTCAACAGCTGCATGTTTCGTAACCCTAACCCTAACTCCTTTATTGGTCCGGACCCCGGTATTGACGTAAGTGGTCCCGGACCTAACCCTAACCATACAACCGTAACTCTAGCCCTAGCCCTCTAACGCCCTGGACTAAAAATTCAGTCATAGCATCTCGCGAGTTGCATAAATAGAGTCTTTAAACGCATGCAGAGTCTCAAATTGATAAATTTGAAAAGGCTGTCTTGTAGCGGGGTCTGAAAGCAAAGATACAGTAAAACGAGACTTTGAGTTATGTAGATCGCTACTATTTTTGAGTGTAGTCTTGAAGCAGAGCTGATCGACGTGCACCTTCGTTCGAGACAGATGAAGAATGTTGTAGCAAATTTACTACCAAAGAAAAAGTGTTTTCTCTGTGATTCTAAATTGAAGTAGACGCCGATCGACTGTGGTACTAAATCTAGAGTCAAAAATTAGTAATACTCTACTAGGCTTATAAACCGTGGGGCAATTAATTAAGAGTGGCTGTTACACAATTATAAATTATACAATTATAATATTTCTAATTTTAAATGACGTTACTGGATGCAGCAAGAAACAAAATAGATTCAACTATATCACGTGACTTTATATTACCACGTGACACGTGTAAAATGGCGGACAGTAAGTGATTGACTGACGTACGTTTTCGTGGTGTTGAATACGAGCATGAGGCCACAAGAGTATGACGCATAGTTGACAAAGGTTTATCTGTCTTTGAGTTTCACTTTGCTGTAGACAACGTCAGACAGGTAATGTAATCGTGCCCTTCCAGCTGAATATCCGGGATTGCTGCTGAAGATAACAATGATTTGTACCTGACAAAATGACAAGTATTCATGAGATAGGAAGCAGTCTGTGTTGGAATTGTTAAACAGCTGGTCACTCAAGTGTCGATTTAATTAAGCACTTAGCAATACACATGTACATATAGTCGCGTGTTGTCACTTATCTGACGTTTACTTATCCGACAAGCCAGTTATGCGATAGGTGACGCTTGTCACGTGGGTAATCACGTGGCTGGTCGTGTAGGTACATTACATCCATGTGCATGTCAGTTGTTTCTTGAAGTAAGTTTGAGAGTGAGTTCAAGCGTTTCTTCTCGTTGTATTGTACATCATCTACATCTACATTCATTCTACATCTGCATTCAGTAAACCTAATTCTAATGTGGAAAAAATGCTGAATATAATAATTATATAATATAAACAATAGTCGAGTTCGTAACAGCTTTAGTTATCCAACATTTTACTTATCCAACAGGGGTCCGGTTCCAAAGGGGTCGGATAAGTGACACGTGACTGTACTGTTTGTGTTACAAACTTAGAGTAATGCATGCAGTTGCCTTGAACCTTTTTAGAAACTTTAATTAAATTAATGTTATTCAATTTGATGATGATGTGTGAATACGAAAGTATATGTACATACGTTTGAATTTAATAACAGTGGCAGCAATTTACCATGTGGAAGTTGATGATGATATGACTCTATATATACAGCTAAACTGTTTGGGACTTACATAGCGCGCGCCAATTGTAGTGTTGCGATATCACTCAACTTGTGTCATTGCTGTATGTGTGTGTGTGTGTGTGTGTGTGTGTGTGTGTGTGTGTGTGTGTGTGTGTTTGTGTGCCTGTGCATGTGCGCGCTCGTGTGTTTGTGTTTAAATAAACACTAGTCGTTTCTAATTGTATACCAAAATTTAAAAATGATGAGCTACAATTACAACGGTGCATTGTGTCAGTCTATGAATGAATTCGGTTTCGCGGTTTTTTGGATTTGAATTTAATTTGTCTGAGTCAGAGCTACTATACAGTCTGCAACTTTGTATTGTAGCTCTATATGTGATAAGTTTGGTTATGGTTTTGTCTGTCACTTTTGAAATAAATGATTGAATATAATTAATTTTCGTCGCATTCAAGTAGAAGTACTGTTCCCTCTTGGACAAACATAAAAACAACTAAGACATCAGACACAACAAACTACACTTATGTGGTGTTTGCTAAGCGCATACTAGAAGGCGTGGTACTATATTCCTGTACTCTTGAATGAATGTTTCGATGAGTGATTGCGTGAAGTAGTCGTCGCACATAAATACTAGATAGATAGCTACAAACATCATCCTATGGTAGGTATTATCTATCTAGACTAGATGTTTGGTTAGCCTGCTCGTTGCTTTGCAAATTGTTTTTAGTATTTAAATCACTAGTTATTGGGCGAAGACAACACAAAATCCCTGACAGCCGGTTCTCCATATCATGTGGCGTATGTGTGACACACGTCTAAACAGCGGCGTGTCCAGAGCAAAATTTTAGGGGTTTATTAATATTAATTTGTTTAAAATTAATATTAATTTGTTCAAAATTAACTGTATAAATTATATATGAGCATAGATTTACAAACTAACAACTCATCATTTTGGTACTGTATTATTATGTACATAAAATCACTTTATTAGACTACAAAAGTATATATGATGAGCAACCACGCCATAACTTTTGGGGTATTGAACGCTCAAGAACCCCCCGTAGCTACGCCACTGGTCTAAAATCACGCATAGATTGATGTAGGCTGTGACCGGGGCTGAGGGGCTATAGCTATTCCTCGTGCTGCAATATTTACATCTGTCTTAACTAATGCATGTAACTAAAGGCATAGCGTTATAAATGTATTTGGCTATTCTACAGCAATTAATTAACTCTTGAATATGAATTTATGCATTACCGTATTTAATATCAATAATTAAGAAATAATATTAACATGCAGTTGTGATTCTGAAGTGTAACTTGAGGCCACAATTTGAGGAATATTGTCAATTTCTAACAACTGGGATATACAGCAAGCTGTATAGTTAGGTAAACGCACTGTGTAAAATGATATGCATGGATGTTGCATCAAATGCTCGTTAGCTGTAAATAGCTTACAGTCGATTGTAATGTATTTATTACAGAGCAAGGCACCTCCAATTACCGACATTTCTTTAATCCGAACAACATTCAAAAGTGGGCCGGTGGATTAACTAGCCAGAGACGTGTTTGAATTGAACATGTTTGACACTATACGTATATAAATATAGTTTGCACCCTATATAGTAGAGTTTGTCACAAGGCAAAGCTACGCTAGAAAAGTGAGTTTGAATAATCGTTTACGGAAACATCAATTGTTATTTAAATTCGAATTGAAGAGATGGGAAAGTGGTCACCACAAATCTGCATGGTCATTGGATGCCCCCATACTAGAATATCTTTAGTGCGCATGTACTCGGTGAGCACATGGAATATTGAGTAGTTATACGGGCAACAAATTAAGCACTCTAGATCGTCGCTGCATGGCCTCAATTTTTCAGTGAGATGGCAGCAAGTGTAAACGTTAGACCTGGTGGCTACGACGTATCATTTGTAGCTCCGCTGGACAAGGAGTACGAATGTCCCATCTGTCTTCTTGCATTGAAGGATCCGGTACAGACTCCATGTGGACACTCCTTCTGCAGATCTTGTTTCGATAGAGTGGTGCAGTAAGTTTAAGTGTACGTAGACACTTTCTGTTTACTCTGTACGCGTTTCCTATCTACAGACAGCAGGGAGGAGGTGATTCAATCGAGTGCCCTCTGGACAAAATGAGAATAGCCACTTGCAATGTAAGGAATTTAGAACTAATTCTAGAATAAACATTTAACTATCTTAGAAATCTAGGTTTCTCGTATTTTGCCTCTGTACTGTCGTTAGCGTATCACTTGAGTACTCTTTATCACGTGATATATTCTTACATAGCAATTCAAACAAATGGGTGTGGCTTTATTACTATTGTTCTAATACATTAGTGTTTAAGTGTTATATGTTTGTATCAAATTTTGATTTTAAACTAAATTCTATAGTTACGCTAAACTTTATTTAAAATTTAATTAATCAAATTTATTATATTTTAGGTATTTAAAGACGCTAAGGTCAAAAGAATAGTTCTCGCTCTCAAAGTTCTTTGTACTAACAAGGAAGCAGGAATAGGCTCTTGTAAATGGAAAGGAGAACTAAACTACTTTCAGGTAGTAATCAATGTGAACCTAACCAATTAGTTAACATTCACAATTATGTTATCCAGAATCATCTTGACGAGTGCGAGTTTGTAAAGGTCGAATGTTCTCAAAAATGTGGAAAAACAATGCCACGATACCAACTCCATGGCCATTTTCATTTGCATTGTCCTCGTAGCGCTAGAACTTGTTCCTACTGCAAAGTTGACTTCGAAAGGCAACACATGAGGGTTAAAAGTGTTGTTATTACTATACAACTTTTTATCAGCACGTGTTGCTGTTATAGAAACACGAAAGTACGTGTGGAAAACGTCCCATCAAGTGTACTTTGAATTGTGGAGCAAACATACCACGAGAAGATGTGAGTGTACTTCCGTATTGGATGTTTAAATATTATAGTGTAGCATACATTTCAATTATTTGAGAAGTCTGTTTGTTCTACAGATGCATAGCCACGTTTCTGAATCAGGCAACTGTCCTAACACTATGATGCCTTGTGTCTTCAAAAACGTTGGTTGTGACATCACGGTAATAGCATTGATATCGTTAAATTATTTATTTGATTTGCATAAATATTATATGTAGGTCAAGAGACAGGAGATAGATCGGCATCTAACTGCTGATGTGGTTCAACATCAAGTCAAACAGCAACACATGATAGACAAATTGATCAATGAAAACAAGAAGCTAAAGCAGAAATTGGATTTACATCTATTGGCGTCATCTGAAGAAACAATGCTGTCTGCTTCTGGTCGCACAATGATAAAATTGTTTGCTAGGCGACCACCTGCAGCTGGTGTTATTTCTAGCCCCACATTTCGTGCTCATCACACTGGATATGAAGCAGTGTTGAAGCTCTATCCCACAGGAACTTGGCATGCTTATCTGTTAAATCGACAACATTGCTGGAGAGCAGTGCTTACGCCCACAAAAGGCAATCGAGACGACAAACTAAGGTGGCCTTTCCCATTCCGTCATACGATTACACTACTTGATCAGCAGACACATCAAGATAACATCAAGACGACAGTAGATCCTACTACAATTGATGATTTCACTTGGAAGCATTTTTATAGGAAACCTGGTACTATCTCCCGTTATCTAACAGTGCCACAATTACGTAATTTCACGAAGAGTATGTTTCACGTCCCCGAGTCTCTTCTTCTGAGTGCAAAATATATGAAAAACGACAACATTGTTATGGTTGTTGAAGTGGACAGTTAGTTAATCTAAAAAAACTACATGCGTACGTCGCTACGTGATACATGTATGGTTGTTTGCAACATTTTTATAAAAGCTTGCAGGAAAATGTAAAATGTAAAACTGTAATAGGTCACGTGATCGTGATTCTGTCGTAGACTTCTGGCTAGGATTTGTCATTTGGTTTACAAAATGTGATAAAAATTACAAAAATATATGATCAATAGATGAATAACATTTTGGTGTCTATGTATCATGTTTCAATATTAGTTTAGCACTCTACTACAGTCCTACTCCTTCGTTGCCTACACGAGTGACGCTCTGGACCACGTCCAAACCATTGCGCTCTAGACTCGGTCAACTGATTTTTGTAGTAAGTGTGCAACAGCTGCATGTTTCGTAACCTGTCCAGAAACTAGCGCAGCCAAGAATTAGAACTTTACTCCTTTATTGGTCCGGACCCCGGCATTGACGTAAGTGGTCCCGGACCCTAGCCCTAACGCTGTAACCCTAACTCTAACTCTAACTCTAGCCCTTTAAAGCTCTGGACTAAAAATTTTAGTCATAGCATCCCCCGTGTTGCATAGAGTCTTAAACGCATGCAGAGTCTCAAATTGACAAATTTGAAAAATCAGTTAATTAAAGATGGCAGTCTTGTAGCGGGGTCTGGAAGCAAAGATACAGTAAAACGAGACTTTGAGTTATGTACATTGCTACTACTTTGAATGTTGACCTGAATTCATGAAGGAGAGCTAATCGACGTCCCACCTTCGTTCGAGACAGATAAAGAATGCTGTGGCAACTTAGTAGCAAGTTTGTTACCAAAGAAAAACTGTTTCTCTAGTGATCTTGAACTAATTAATTAACGTAGACTCCGATCGACTGTGGTACTAAATCTATAGTCAAAATTTAGTAACTTTCTAGTAGGCCTATGAACCGTTGGGCAATTAATTACGAGTAGCTGCTAGACAATTATAAATTATACAATTATAATATTTCTAATTTTAAATGACGTCACTGAATGCAGCAAGAAACAAAAATAGACTAAACTATATCATGTGACGTTATATTAACACGTGACCTTGTAAAACGGTGGACAGTAGGTCGATTGAACTGACGTACGTTTTCGTGGTGTTAGATACGAGTACGAGGCCACAAGAGTATGATGTATAGTTTAGTTGATTTGACAAAGGTTTATCTGTCCTTGAGTTTCACTTTGCTGTAGACAACGTCAGACAGGTACTAGAATCGTGGCCTTGCAGCTGAATATCCGGGATTGCTGCTGAGGACTACAATAATTTGTACCTGACAAAATGACGAGTATTCATGAGGTATGAAGCAGTCTGTGTTGATATTGTCAAACAGCTGCTCACCCAGATGTCGATCTGGGCACTTAGCAATAGACATGTACATACGGTCGCGTGTCAGCCGACAAGCTTGTCACGTGGGTGATCACGTGGCTGGTCGTGATGGTACATTATCCACGTGCATATCAGTTGTTTCTTGAAATAAGTTTGAGAGTGAGTTCAAGCGTTTCTTCTCGTTGTATTCTACATTCATCTACATCTGCATTCATTCTACATCTACATTCAGTAAACCTAATTCTAATTAGTGTGGAAAAAATGCTGTATAATATGAACAATAGTTGAGTTCGTAACAGCTTCAGTTATTCAACATTTTTACTTAGGCAACAGGGGTCCGGTCGCAAAGGGGTCTGATAAGTGACACGTGACTGTACTGTTTGTGTTACAAACCTAGAGTAATGCATGCAGTTGCCCTGGACGTGTTTAGAAACTTTAAAAATGATGAGCTACAATTACAACGTTGCATTGTGTCAGTCTATGAATGAATTCCTCTTTGCAGTTTTTTGGATTTGAATTTAATTTGATCTGACTGAGTCAGGGCTACTTGATAGTCTGCAACTTTGTATTGTAGATCTATATTTTGTTGTCATAAAATTGGTTATGGTTTTGTCTGTCACTTTTGAAATGAATGATTGAATGAATGAATGAATATAATTAATTTCGGTTCCATTCAAGTAAAAGTACAGTTTCCTCTTGGCAAAACATAAAAACAACTAAGACATCAGACACTACAAACTACACTTATGTGGTGTTTGCTAAGCTCATACTAGAAGTCGTGGTACTCTACACTTGTACTTGAATGAATGTTTTGATGAGCGATTGCTTGAAGTAGTCGTCACACATAAATACTAAATAGCTACAAACATCATCCTATAGTAGGTATTATCTATCTAGACTAGCTGTTTGATTAGCCTGTTCTTTGCTTTGCAAATTGTTTTCAATATTTAAATCACTGGTTATTGGGCGGAGACAACACAAAATTTCTGACAGCCGGTTCTCCATATTATGCATGCAGCGTATGTGTGACACACGCATAAACAGCTGCAAAGTCAGAGCAAACTTTTTAGGGGTTTATTAACATTAAAGATGCTAAGGTCAAAAGAATAGTTCTCGCTCTCAAAGTTCTGTGTACTAACAAGGAAGCAGGAAGAGGCTCTTGTAAATGGAAAGGAGAACTAAACTACTTTCAGGTAGTAATCATTGTGCACCTAACCAATTAATTAACATTCACAATTATGTTATCCAGAATCACCTTGACGAGTGCGAGTTTGTAAACATCGAATGTTCTCAAAGATGTGAAAAAACAATGCCACGATACCAACTCAATGGCCATTTTCATTTGCATTGTCCTCGTAGCGTTAGAACTTGTTCCAACTGCAAAGTTGACTTCGAAAGGCAACACATGAGGGTTAAAAGTGTTGTTATTACTATACAACTTTTTATCAGCACGTGTTGCTGTTCTAGAAACATGAAAGTACATGTGGAAAGCGTCTCATCAAGTGTATTTTGAATTGTGGAGCAAACATACCAGGAGAAGAAGTGAGTGTACTTCCGTATTGGATGTTTAAATATTAGTGTAGCATTCATTTCAATTATTTGAGAAGTCTGTTTGTTCTACAGATGCATGGCCACGTTTCTGAATCAGGCAACTGTCCTAACACTATGATGCCTTGTGTCTTCAAAAACGTTGGTTGTGACGTCACGGTAATATTATTGATATCGTTAAATTATTTATTTGATTTGTATAAATATTAAATTTAGGTCAAGAGACAGGAGATAGATCGGCATCTAACTGCTGAGGTGGTTCAGCATCAAGTCAAACAACAACACATGATAGACAAATTGATCGATGAAAACAAATAGCTAATACAGAAATTGGATTTACATTTATTGGCGTCATCTGAAGAAACAGTGATGTCTTCTTTTGGTCGCACAATGATAAAATTGTTTGTTAAGCGACCACCTGCAGGTGATGCTATTTCTAGCCCCACATTTCGTGCTCATCACACTGGATATGAAGCAAAGTTGAAGCTCTATCCCACAGGAACTTTGTCTCCCTTTTTGTTTGATATATTAAAGGATTGCTGGATAGCAGTACTTGCACCCACAAAAGGCAATCGAGACGACGAACTAAGCTGGCCTTTCCCATTCCGCCATACGATTACACTACTTGATCAGCAGACACATCAAGATGACATCAAGACGACAGTAGATCCTGCTACAATTGATGATTTCACTTGGAAGCATTTTTATCGCAAACCTGGTGCTTTCTCTCTAATTGCATTAGGGCTAGAATATCAAATTTTCATGAAGAGAATGTTCCACGTCCCCGAGTCTCTTCTTCTGAGTGCAAAATATATGAAAAACGACAACATGTTATGGTTGTTGACGTGGATAGTTAGTTAATTAGAAAAACTACATGCGTACGTCGCTACGTGACACATGTATTGTTGTTTGCAAAGATTTTAAAAGTTTGCAGAAAAAGGTAAAACGTAAGAGTGTGATAGGTCACGTGATTGTGAGTCTGACGGCTGCATGGCTGGGATTTGTCATTTAGTTTACAAAATGTGATAAAAATTACAAAAAAATGATCAATGGATGAATGACATTTTGGTGTCTATTTATCATGTTTGCAATATTAGTTTAGCATTCTACTTCAGTCCTGCTCCTTTGTTGGTTGCGCGAGTGACGCTACTGGACCACGCCCAAAAAGGTGACGCCCTAAACGCGGTCAACTGATTTTCGTAGTAACTGTGCGACAGCTGCATTTTTCGTAACCTGTAGAAGCTTGCGGAGCGGAGTTTTCAGCATTTTACTCCTTTATTGGTCCGGACCCCGGTATTGACGTAAGTGGTCCCGGACCCTAGCCCTAACCATATAACCCTAACTCTAACTCTAGCCCTCTAGAGCCCTGGACTAAAAATTTAGTTATAGCATCGAGCGTGTTGCGTAGAGTCTTTAAACGCATGCAAAGTCTCAAATTAAAAATTTGAAAAAATCACTTAATTAAAGAAGGCAGTTTTGTAGCGGAGTTTGGAAGTAAAGATACAGTAAAACGAGACCTTGAGTTATGTAGATCGCCACTATTTGGAATGTTGTCCTGAAAAAGAGCTATTCGACGTCCCACCTTCGTTCGAGACAGATAAAGAATGCTGTAGCAACTTAGTAGCAAATTTACTACCAAAGAAAAACTGTTTTCTCTGTGATCCTAAATTAACGTAGACGCCGATCGACTGTGGTACGAAATCTAGAGTCAAAACTTAGTAACTCTCTACTAGACCTATAAACCGTTGGGCAATTAATTACGAGTGGCTGCTAGACAATTATAAATTATACAATTATAAAATTTTTAATTTAAAATGACGTCACTGAATGCAACAAGAAACAAAAAATAGAATAAACTATATCACGTGACTTTATAGTAACACGTGACACGTGTAAAATGGTGGACAGTAAGTCGATTGAACTGACGTACGTTTTCGTGGTGTTGGATACGAGCACGAGGCCACAAGAGTATGATGTATAGTTTAGTTGATTTTACAAAGGTTTATCTGTCCTTGCGTTTCACTTTGCTGTAGACAACGTCAGACAGGTAAGTCTAGAGTCGTGCCCTTCCAGCTGAATATCCGGGATTGCTGCTGAAGACAACAATGATTTGTACCTGACAAAATGACAAGTATTTATGAGGTATGAAGCAGTCTGTGTTGGAATTGTCAAACAGCTGGTCACCCAGGTGTCGATCCAGGCACTTAGCAATACACATGTACTCACATGTACACACATGTACATGCATTACTCTAAGTTTGTGTTACAAACTTGCAGTAACGCATGCAGTTGCCCTGGACACGTATACAAACTTTAATTTGATGACGATCTGTGAATACAAAAGTATATCTACATACGTTTGAATTTATAACAATGACAGCAATTTACCATTTGCAAGTTGAATGTGATAACGACTCTATATAGACAGGTAAACTGGTCAGTGTACTAATGACTGATTTACCACAGAAACCTGTGCCACAACGTGCATACATCTACGTTCCTGAACATATTAGGTGTATATGTGAAGTGCGTGTTTTTTAGATTACTAAATCTTTTTTCACAAAAGTTTGAAAAGTTCTTAGTTTATATTGATATGACAACAACAATATTATTTACCTGTTATTTGATTTATGCAGTCATTTAATTGTACTACGCAGCTTACCATGCAGTTTGAATGTAGATCAATAAGGTCTACACAGTCTAGTGTAAGCATTCATTTTGTATATCGTATTTCTTCGAATAGTGGCCGCCCTTGAATAGAAGCCGCAGCTAAAGAAATTTGTAAAAAATAGATGCTGCCCTCGAATTGAGGCCGCAATAGTCTTCAGCCACGTCCATATCACATGTTTTTATGCTTCCAATCTCATCCACTCATCTATCAACTAGTTCGGAGTACTTTCCACTCAGTGCATTTGCATCTAGGATGTAGATAACATAATAGGTATAGCATTTACTGGGTGGCACCTTCAGTGTCCAATTACGTCACAACAAAAAGAAGTGTGACGTTCAAGTACCAACTTGTGTCATGATGTGAAGTAGAGACTTAATTAAAAATAGAGGCCGCCATCGTTTAGAGGCCCAGTTCCGTAACCTTGTTACAAATAGAGGCCATGGGCACTATTCAAAGAAAACACTATACATGTATAAAAGGCATTTGTATGTATTTTGAATGAGTTGTAGGAATTTTGAAATACAAATAGAGCACAGAAGCATTTGACCTTTTTTATAGAAAGTTGTTAATGACATCTTTTGCAACTATTGTATTGTACAATGGAGTGTGTCTTATTTTAGTTAATTACACTAGGAAAGGTAGATATCAGTGTGCAAGGTATGGGGTGAGAACTGTCATTAGTTATGAGACATTATGACACTGGCAGAGATAATTAGTATGGTCCAGTTTTGTCTACACATTGGTATTTCTCTATTGTCAGGACTTGACAGACAGGCAGGTTGAAAAACAGCTGCCAGAAATGTCTAAACAAAAGCCTCGTTTGTAGATCTGTGTTAGCAGCTAGAGACTGAAAGGTTAATTTCTTTAATAATCTGTCTAGCTTTGTTTCACATAGTTTCACATACAGTACAATGGATTGCTACACAAGCAAGTAGATACATCAATAGTACAGGGCTGGTGGAGCAGAGTGGGCCATGTGGGTCATGACCTACCAAGGTTTAGAACATGAAACTTCCGCTAACTGACTTTTGGCGAGAATTTCCGGAAATGTTGGTTCAAGTGATTAATAAATTAGCTATTTTGGGGTTTACTGTGGGCAAAGCTTGGCCACGCAAGACCTGGCTCACCCATCATTTGGAGTGCTCTGCCAGCCATGTAGGAATCTATGAATTTGCTCTTTTTGGAGCAAGAGACTTAATACAAATTTTAATGATTACTTTCAGGAATACTTTTGATGAGTTGTAGACTAGCTGCAGGCTCTTGTAATGTTGGACAGACCACAATGTTTATTAACATTGTTTTTCTCTTTATTATTTTATGACAGTTTGCATGTGTTAGTGATTGGGAACTCTAGAAATGGCGTCAATTAAATAATTAGAAATTTATTTACTGTAATTCTAGGCTTAAATGTAAAATGTTTACTAGGTGCACGGTCAGTGTAAACTAACTCAACTCAGAGGTCTGTTCTGGACAAAGTATTGGCATTCACCATCATTCATTATTATCAATTAACATTTGCATCTAGTAGTTACAAGACGCGTGGAAGGCATGAAAAATTTACAATTGTTTAGTATGTGCGAAACCGTTTAAGCAGCAGAAGCATTGTAACTTTTGAAGGCTGATCACAAGTTGTGAAAAGGTCAGCCAAATACATTGTAATGATGTCAGGGCAATGATGTAGCAACAGGCGCTCGAAAATAAATTTGTTTGAATGAGGGGGCCTTGCTTTCGAATCTCAAAATTTGACATGAAATATGATACGAGAATATTGTTACCATGTTTATCAGCACGCCTACAGCCATGAACTACATATTAATATTTGCAGACCAAGGCACTGACTCACTATTCACATGTGTGTGTATATACTAGTGTTTCTAAACTACTGGCATACATTTAGTGTATATTACTGTTTTCAGGTTTTCAAATTTGCGTAATTTCAGACGTTATTAGAATGGTTTCGCTATTATCTTTTGCAAAGAAAACATGACTACTGTAGTCCTAAGTTGCTACACCACGTGCGCTAGCTGTCACTTGTGCATAGGTCCATGTGGTTTTACACGTGTGGTAGGCTTAAGCGCTAAGAAGTAGCCAAAATAGCCAAATGTATAGTCACTAAACTTATAATATTCATTTCTGGTATTTTAAAATTATTATATGCAATGACTGGTACTAATTGCTTGCCTCTTTTTGCACTTGTCTGCACACTTGGTAGTGATCCAGAGGTATTAGATCCGTATCAAAGTATTAGATCATTCCAATTTTACAAATGGCAAGACTGCTTATTTTGATGTTTTTATTTGGAATACCATGCAGCCTTCGTATATTATACCATCTTCAACTTTGGCTGGAGCTGCTGCATATGCTGGAGAGGAAGAAAAAGATGCTCATCACCAGGCGGACATAGAAGCTGCAGGCGGATGTTTCTACCCTTTGATAGTTGAAACGTTTGGTTTTTGGACACCTGCTAGTGTAGCTACACTAAGAATAATTGCCTCTAAAACGATAACAAAAACTAGACTTTCATTTAGTCAAGCGTTTAGTAATTTGTTAGAACAATTATCTGTTCGTATTTGGCAGTTTAATGCTAGAGTATTAAATGATAGATTAGACTTAGCAGTGGATGTAGAGCGGTGGGATTTACCCACTGTATCAATAAATATATAAATATATATATAATGTGTGTGTATGTGTGTGTGTGTGTGTGTGTGTGTGTGTGTGTGTGTGTGTGTGTGTGTGTGTGTGTGTGTGTGTGTGTTCGTGCTGCGGGCTAGTCACTTTGGTAGCATAGAGAACGTGGGATATGTAGGGTGCATGCACCAGACTGACTCGCCATTGGCGCTAATCTTCGCCTACACCAGATGAATTGCCTGCGTAGCTCAGTTATCTTGCCAGTAAACTACACAACAACTAAACGGGAATGGTAGCTATAGAGGGATCTTGTGTTTCAAGGCCTTAGAAGAGCTCTCTGCAACGAAAGTAAGATGCTAGACGCCGTTTTCTCCCAGCAAACTTGACCCTCACATTTCACAGAATATGAGGCTAGTGCCATAAATCTCAACGGTAATTAGCGTTAGCCTTTGTTCTATCAATCTACGAAGAGAAATATTCAGAGGCTTCAAATATGAAGTTCTCTTTGAGAGATCTAAGTCAGCGGACACGCCCCTTTCAAACAGCCGCTGAACGAAGTGTTACAGGTGAAGAATGGCTTTGATTGAGCCTTAGACTTTTACCCAAGCGCAAAATGATGTAGATGGTGTAGCTAGTACTGTAGTACGTAAGTTGTTTCACCTTGCACGGTGTGTAGACTCGTGGCCATGGCAATATACCGCCCCTTTGTCATTCCTGGATACTCAATCTTATAGCGCGGCTCATGAGACCACGCTGATCGCCAAAGCTGAGCACACAGGACTGCTACCTAACTTGACGTGGACGTAGGACTAGATAACAACAAGAAGGGCGTGTCCGCCTACGCAGGTCTCTCAAAGAGAACATCTACGCATTCTTGACATATTTGACCCTTGTGCGTGTTTCTCATCGTAGATCAATAGAGCGAAGGTTGACACTAGTTACCATTGAGTTTTATTGCGTTAGCCTCGTCTTTGTGAGAGGAAGGGTCAAGTCTGCTTGGAGAAAACGGCCTCTAGCATCCTACTTTTGTTACAAAAAGCTCTTCTAAGGCCTTAAAACACAAGATCCCTCTATAGCTACAGTTACCGCTTAGTTTGTGTGTAGTGTACTGGTAAGATAACTGAGCTACAGAGGTAATTCATTTGGTGTAGGCGGAGCTTAGCACCAATATATGTGTCAGTCTGGTGCATGCTCCGTACATAACACGTTACCAAAGCGACGGCTGGCCTGAAATTAGCACAGCACGAAGTTTTACGATAAAGCCTACATTTTGAGATCAGACTGTATTTCCGTTGGAGTTCCCTCTAAAGTCGTGCATGTTTTAGCTGTAAGTCTTGCGCAAAGTTAGTTAATTAAATGTTATATGTAAATAAGGAATGTATTCAATAACATTCAAGCTTGTGAACACGTCATTCTGGCTGATTATTTACGGTATGTCTTTGTCAGCATCTGCACGACTCATTACGTCTAGAGATTGAAACTTCTGGCTAGATGTGTAAGCATAACTAAACATAGGCCAACCCCTGGCAACATTCCCATTTATTTACCACTGTACTAAATATAGGACAGACTCACTGATCGTTGTTTCCGAAAATGCTATCTAGTTGCAATACAACCTGCGTACATATGGATTGCCTCTTCCGGTTTACAACTGTAGCAAATTGAAGTGTGTAGGAAAAGAAATGCTAGCCGACAAATCCAGGGCGGAGAATGCACGTGTATGAGTGGGGAAGGTGATCCTAGACAGCTCGGGTGTGATGTGTAAAGATGTATGCAGTAGCCATGATTACCAACTGTTGTATATACCCCTAGATATGCAACACACTTTTGGTAGACAGTAATGCATGGGCGTCTACGCACCACGCCACTGGTATGAAGCTGAAAGTACGACATGCAGGAAATGTAATTCTATAGGAGAGGTCGGGTGGCCTGGGGACTTGTAGGTGCAAGAAACGGGATCCCCACACGTCAAGTGCCGTCTATTATACACCTTTACTCTCCATATACACCGTCACTCTCGACCTGTCCGCCAAGCTGAAACGGTGAGTATGTAAGCGATTTTCTGTGGCCAGCACTGAGGAGACGTTGCAGCTTCACTTCCCTACATGCAGTAGATAGTAGCTAGTCCTGCGGATCTACAAAATTCCACATGCCGTTTTGTTCTCTAGGTCTCAAGCTCTTCTTTCGCTATGACTCTCTTGCCTTCTCGGTTGACCTTGATCGTTGTCGTTGTCTACACACTGCTGGAGACACGAAACGTCGGATCTACACACTGCACAGTCGTTCCCGGCCGTGTTACCGTTTCTCATCCAGGTTGCGCTGATGTAACAATAACTGCCACTGTCTGCAGCGGCATGTGCTCATCGACGACCAAAGCATTGCTGGTTCCTCCCTATTACAGAATGGCCCGGGTGAACTGCTGCTCTCCAATTAGAGAAGTGCAGAAAGATGTCTACATGGTTTGCAGTAAACCCGGAATTGGAACCGCAAACTCGCTGCAAAAGAAGACTGTCAACGTTCCAACAGAGTGTGTATGCAGGCAGTGCTCTGCGTCCTAGAAATTAGTAACTTGGTGTGATCGGAAGTCACATGCGGTACGTAGAGACTTTGCTTTACAACCTAGACTAGATAATTGAGGAAGCTAGCTAGATAGGCTGTGAGTACATTGAGGCGTGCAAGAATAAACGAATTGATGTACTTGCAGTGTGTGTCTATTAGTTGCAAATGGCGTAGCCTATAGGTTTGCTAGCTAGGGTCTCGGTTTGAATCCAGCAGAATCCGCCCTTTCACAGTTTTGTCATTCGTTTGTATAGCAAAGTGGACATGACCGTGTTTTTCTTTCTAGTAATGCCATATTTTGCTATTCGCGCATGCAATCCCCACATCTATACGTTAGAGCGTCACATAACGCCCCAGTGTTGTAGTCTCACGCAGATAACTCTCCCTTTCCCACTGTTCAGAGAGTCAGGAGGGGAGCGGCTTGCTATAAACGGAAAACGTTCAGTCACGCCCCTCTATAGCCTATAGCCAAAGGGCTGGGCTCCTGTGAGACTATGGGCCTGCCCTAACAATCTCCTCAGCTAATTAGGACTCGCAGGAGCACCGGCTTGTGACGTCAACTGAGTGTGCGGGCACCCAAAGTGCCATCAAGATCTCAGTAACCGTTCACAGTCAAAGACCAGATGTACTTCTGAGTCGAGAGAGACAATTGGTCGCGCCTGACTTTGTATCAGCAAAGCGTGATCTTGTTATATCTCGAGTACACCACATACGCGATGCCAGAATACAACCAGAAATGTCGCATTACAGCATATTCAATTAATTAACCCGGGGCGCGCTTGCGCTAGGGTTAAAGTAATGGCTCTGTGGAAGGACCAACGGACCAAGGGACGGGCGGACCAATGCCATGGTAGATCTCCAACCTTTTCTCACGCTCTTCACTGGTTCTGATTAGTTATATTCACAGACGAGCGCTTAGCATTAAATGCCTTCATTTTAATATTTTTTTCGAGAACTATACATGCTGCCTGCATGCGAGCACATCGAAATGTGAGCCAGAAAAATTTAAACATTTGGTTAATCGCACCGAAGCCACCTATAAGAAATCAATCAGAGACAAACAAATTGTGAGTGAAAATCAATTGTAACATATATGCCTCATAAAGCGTATCAGATAGATGTGTGTGTACGTGTGTGTGTGTGTGTGTGTAAGTTGTGTGTGGTGTGTGTGTGTGTGTGTGTGTGTGTCTGTCTGTCTGTCTGTCTGTCTGTCTGTCTGTCTGTCTGTGTGTGTCTGTGTGTGTGTGTCTGTGTGTGTCTGTGTGTGTCTGTGTGTGTACGTGTGTGTCTGTGTCTGTGTGTGTCTGTGCGTGCGTGTGTGCGTGCGTGCGTGTGCGTGCGTGCGTGCGTGTGTGTGCGCGCCTGTGTCTGTAGAACTAACAAAAGCTGCCGCTAGTCAACAAGCTCCTGATGATAAATCTTCCACGAATGCGCGATAAAGTAGACAAGAAAAGAGTATCATTGGTGTGTCTCTGAAAATAATAAGAAACAACGTCATTTCAAATTTCTGTTCGTACGTGGACGTGTCTTCCCCAAGAACTTGTACGCAACAGCTGCAGGAATTATGAACAACATCCCAACAGCGACATAGACAGCAGACTTCCACTCCTTTTCAAAGGCAGGATACCAATGGATATTAGTCGCTCCCTAAAACCAAAACCAAAAGCCGTAAAGGCAAGAGAGAAATCACAATATGATACTAAAAGCGAACCGGACATATTGTGAATAACATCCAAAAGAGAGTACTGACGGGTGTCACAATGGCTGAGACTATGATGGTCTGAACTGCGTTGGCTGAGTATTTGGTTAAGCCAAACAAACCGAGTGACACGCAGAAACTCGATAAAACGTAGAGCCATCCCCACAACGACGCCATCTTGCATTGCCCGGGAAAATTGGAGTAATCACCAACTGCCATTCCGTACGAACACGCTAAACCTTGCCGTAACGCTTGCCCGAGCCTCTCCACACTGCCGTCGGCGGTTCCACCAGGAAAAGGAAGCAGATCGATCCAGACAAAAAAGAGAGCAAAGACAACGATACCAAAATTGATCCACGCGATGAGAACAAGTAGATGAACATTTGTTAAGCCTCTCAGTTTCATCTCCTTGTCCGAAATGACTGTCCTAAAGGCCCTCGGCAAGGAAGACAAGGCGAACACACCACACCACACCATTTTCCAATCATCCGACTCTTTTGGGAATACTCCATCTCTACATACGGGATCTTGAGCTATGGTCATGTTGAACAGGACAGGTTCCAGGGATATGACGAGACCGACGACCACGACGAAAGCACAAACGAGTCTACCGGGAGAAACCCATTCCCTAAAGAAAGCGCGATGAACGAGAACCCCAGAGGGTACAACGGACGTCATTATGACGGCTTGCAACTGCGGCGGAGTTCTTGCTGGCGAACTGGCGTAAGAGAAACATAAATATACAAGGAAGTTGAAAAATCCGATAGTGACAAGGCCTCGTATACGTATCGGTGGCCGCAGGCTCATGCCTCGGTGATTCCCACAGTAGACAACAAGCAGACACACAAACGTGATACCGAATTGTGTCAGTGCAAGAAACAAGACGGCAACGTAGTAATCAGTGACATCATTCGCTTTGCTCGTCGTTATTGCGCGCGTCAAACGCATTGAGTTGAGATAAACAGGCTGGAAGATGCCTCTCGCCATAAGGGCGACCACATAGAAAAGTGCCAGGACTATCGTAAATGGACCCAAGGGAATCAGAAAGGTCTTGAACCATGTGAACTTAAACTTGCCATTGAATTCGGCAGTAGATGAAATGAGGTCTTTGTTGGAGATGCTCGGAGTCTCTAGTATGTTTAGAATTGCGTCTTCGCGGTCAGTCTCATCAGATCCTGTAAAGCACAAACGTAATTTGTCTTGAGCATCTCGATGACTTTGATCATGTTGATCACCTCGATCACTTCTATCACCCTTCTCCTCTTGTTTACCTTGAATACTATAGAAGCTATTTAGATTTCTTTCATTTTGTGTGCCAACTGGAACCGTACAAACATTGATATATTTATGTATTTAGCTGTGGTGTGTGTGTGTGTGTCTGTCTGTCTGTCTGTCTGTCTGTCTGTCTGTCTGTCTGTCTGTCTGTCTGTCTGTCTGTTTGGGTACAAGTCGTCAACTCCTACACCAGTAGCGGACAATGAATGTGTGTGTGTCTGTGTGTGTGTCTGTGTGTGTGTGTGTGTGTGTGTGTGTGTGTGTGTCTGTGTGTGTCTGTGTGTGTGTGTGTCTGTGTGTGTGTGTGTGTGTGTGTGTGTGTGTGTGTGTGTGTGTGTCTGTGTCTGTGTGTGTGTGTCTGTGTGTGTGTGTGTGTGTCTGTGTGTGTGTCTGTGTGTGTGTGTGTGTGTGTGTGTGTGTGTCTGTGTGTGTGTGTGTGTGTGTGTCTGTGTGTGTGTTTGTCTGTGTGTGTCTGTGTGTGTGTATGTGTCTGTCTGTCTGTCTGTCTGTCTGTCTGCGTGTCTGTCTGTCTGTCTGTCTGTCTGTCTGTCTGTCTGTCTGTCTCTCTGTGTGTGTCTGTGTCTGTCTGTGTCTGTCTGTGTCTGTCTGTGTCTGTCTGTGTCTGTCTGTCTGTGTGTGTATGTGTCTGTGTCTGTGTCTGTGTCTGTGTCTGTGTCTGTGTGTGTGTGTGTGTGTGTGTGTGTGTGTGTGTGTGTGTCTGTGTGTCTGTGTGTGTGTGTGTGTGTGCGTGTGTGTGTGTGTGTGTGTCTGTGTCTGTGTTTGTGTATGTCTGTGTGTGTGTTTGTGTGTGCGCGTGTCTGTCTGTCTGTCTGTCTGTCTGTCTGTCTGTCTGCCTGTCTGTGTGTTAGTATGCCCCCAGTAGGAACTGCATTACTGTGGTGATGCGATAAAAATATACTATATATACTCGTTGCGTGCAACTACATGTAATTAACCCAAAAAAATTGAAATAAAATTGACAAATATCGTAAAAATCAGTTTGCATGATGAAAAGAGAGCACATTATGTGTAACGTGTGAACAAAGTATGTCATATTTAGTATACTTATTGTACTAAAGTATGAAATACATTGTTTGAATGTAAAATACTGTACTAACAACATAATGATACTATATCTAATTCGTATCTGATAGCGATACTGACACAGTTGCTTTGCCATTGGAGGCTTTCATTAGAATAATCATCAGCAATAAAGGAGCTGTTTACATAAATCGCATTCGAGGTGGGTTTGGAAGGAAAGTACACAGTGCCTGATGCACCGACTTTTTAGTATGCATGAGACCAAGAAGACTCAGCTGTATACATATTTTAGTCATTGATAAAAACGACTTCTCTTGAATAGCAATAAACGTTACCATTATATTATATATAATTTTTAAACCTTTATATAAACTATATGTGTATTGTAAATAACAATGTTAATATTATCGCTTTACCCTGTAACTTATGCATATAATTTAATTCCTGTTTAAATTGATTATTTTATTAATTCATTATCAATATATTAATATGTTAATTATTAATTTTTAAACAATTATTATTTAATTAATGTTAAATTATTGTTAAATATTATTAATATTAGCCAGTATTTACTTATGATTAAAATTCAATTACTGTTTTGATTTCGTATGGCTTTACAAAATCAATTCCCTTCCTTGTAGGGGATATTTATCCATCATTCTAAAATTAGATTTTAGTCATTTAAACTGATAAAAGTGTGTCTTACAATCCACTGTTTGATTAGAAATTAAAATGAGAAATGTATGTTTTTATGCTTATAATAGAAACTTTACAAACATTATACTGTGGGGCAGTAATCTTGATGATCCAATTTAATTCAATCTGACACGCTAATCTACTAAATTATTTCTTTAAATTCAAAATTCTAAAATTCATAAATCATAAGGATTATCGATTACCTTCATTTTGTTGAAGCGTTGTCATCATCCTTCCTGATGATAATGCAAACAGCCAATCTGATACATACACGAGCAATGTCACATGTTACGAATCCACCAAAATGGCAGTTGAATGTCTATAGTGATATCCACTAGCAATGTACCAGCTATGAAAGATCGAGTTTCACATGCACTACAATATAAGCTATCATTTTTCTTCTCAATGGAAACTACCGTGAGCCTAAATGTTCACACAATTCTTTGACAGTGAATTAAATTACTATTTTGTTTACTAGATACTCCAATAAAGCTTAATAATTTAAGAAAGTCTGTTTGATTTTTGAAAATGATACCTGCTGCATGTATAAGAGAGTTAGTGACTTTTGACGAAATAAAGTCTGACTTTTGGTGTACCTATAATTCGGAATATTTCAAATTAACTATCTACTTACAAATATGGCTGCACTGGTTTTGCCTCGACTTCCAAGGAATGCATTGGATCGGTCTCCATTGGCACTTAGTGTGCTAGGTCTAGACTGAATTTTGCAATAGACACACTACAGTTTGTTTTGTTGACTAAGATCAGGATCAATGCTGGAAGAGAACACTGTAACATCTGCAAACAAAAATAAACGGTCTACAGTCCTGACTGCGCAATAGCAAAGTGGTACGTACAGCAAGACCACAGTGCATTGGCCTCGACCTCCCAGACCTGTGTGGTGCCAATTTTATTTATACATATATACACGGGTCTGGGAGGTCGAAGCTAGCAATTTCAAAATTGGCGCTACACGGGTGTGGGAGGTCGAGGCTAGCAATGTACTTCCGTCCGTACGAGGTCACAAAGTTACATTGAAATCTCGATGACCAAGAGAGAAAAGCTACGACTTACAAGCAGACGATGCTTCAGTTTGCTGCTACCAAACCCGGATGTTGCTGACAGGCTGTTTGCTAGAAGAACAGCACCAAATGTTGGAAAGCTCTGCTGTTAGACAGTCTGATGCGTGAAACAAAACAATAACTTACACGGACAAGCACCATCTGATCAAAGTGAGATCTCTCAATACACCAGATCCGCTGCCACAACACGCCCAAATGTCACACGCAAGACCCGGATAATGTTATTACGCAGTCACGCGTGCACAAACTCGTGAGTCGCGTGACAGACTCGTGACTCACGTGACAGCCCCAGTCGCACGGACCCAGCAACTTGGTAAGGGAGTACAGACAACTGAAATGCAGCACATGCGCTCATTGTTAACGTTGTTTTAGTTTATAGACTGTTAGTGACATTTTAGTTGTAAATTCTAAATTTATCAAACAGAGAAACAATTGATTGTTTTATAACTAATCAACTGTAGTAATTTGTAGTTGTATGAAGACTGAGTCAGAATAGTCGTTGCGTGTTGTATTCCTGTTTGTAGTCTGTGCCTGTACAGGTATAATACAAAATACATCTTTTCTGAATATCATGTGACCTATATCTTCATCACGTGACAAAATGGTGGACTGGGAGTCAGTAATCCGGAGGAGCCAGAGGGCCTGGCTCAATTTTGCCAGCCGAAATTCAACTGGACATCTAACGTGTTATCACAAAGAGCTTATAGGCAATGCTTCTTGAAGCTACGAGTGAGTATCATATCTAGCTAGTATTCTGTCTGCTAGGAGACAATCTGAGTTAATTAATTTGTACATGGACATCTACAATGCATCATCACTTGTCTATTGTTTTGGATGACTGTCCAAAAATTGTCATTCTGTAGAGTGATGATAATATTAGATGAGAGTATTTAAATGGTTTTATACCACTGTCCATAATGATATGTGCCACCCAAAAATTTAAATAAAGGTAGCTAGAACATGCAACTGCAAGCTCGCTGTATTTTGAAAGGTCTATGGGATTATAGAAAGCCTGCCATTAGTATTACGGGTTGCAAACTACTATTGATGCTTGTACTTCAGAGCTTGCAGTTATGGGCATAAATATAATTATAATATATAATTACAATATTTTTGTTTTGTTCCGAGATGGTACACTACCTGAAGGCATACACACTAACGACAAATACGTAGTCACAACAGAACATATACACATAAGAAGAAGAAGAAAAATAGTAACAATTACAATTAGCCATTAGTGTATACTATAGCCAACTCTTGTACTCTCTGTATGACATGGACAAGATGTTTCTGCTGTCTGGTATATCATTACTCTTCTAAAGGTTGCTGTGATCTTGGGATTCGGGTTGAATGAGAAAGTTGGAGACAAAAATATATCATTAGCAGAATGATACACTCTCCAAAAGAACGATAGTTGCTGTTTAATAATAAACAGGTCATTTGCTTCTTTGAAATTTGGGCCATAGATATCTGTCAAAGAACTTCGGCTAGGAATCCCTAGACCTCGTCTTCACACTTTTCTCCAAGCTTGGTGGATTCTGTCACATCCTTTCAAGATACTAGATTGTGCTCACTTCTATAACTGATTACTGGCAATAACACACCCTCCATTATCTTCTTCCAAACAAATAGTTATGACTCAATCCCTTTACTGAGCCAAGTATAGAGAATAAAGATGCATAAATTTTTGACGTCTGCCAAGAATTGTTTAGAATAGTCTGATAAGACAGACAAATTATATGACTTAGGTGGGTAGTTTCTCAACTGACTCATGACACTTAGTAGAAATTCTAGTTCACTGTCACGGTGTATTCTGTATGTCGTGCTCGTCTGAACACAATGGACACACTCTTCTTCACATTGATAGGAGGAAGTTATTGTTGTTGCATAGCTCGCACAAAGTTTGTCAGTGTGTTCCCAGTCCGTTTGAGCAGGGAGAGCCGCTTTGCTTGGTGTGATCCAATAATGATATTGCAAATTTGAAATCTTGCCTTACCAAGAATAGAATCTAGGGAACCATTGAAGTTTGGTTTTTATTCATTATCTTACTTGTCTGTTGAGCTTTTTGGTGTGGTTAGAAACTACTTGACCCAGCATTCCGTATATTATAAGTTATCTAAGTTCTGCTTACAAGAGCAAGCCAAGGAATTGAGACTTTGCAGTGTACAATGGGTGCATTATGAGAGTAACAAAATAGAACCGGTTAAGTTAGTCGAAATGAGCTGTTCAAACGCAACTATTTATGTCTACTCTTAGGCACACTTGGCTTCTCCTTTTGTTGTTAAATCCAAGTCTATGGCGAATGTTGGTCTGTCTGTCCGTCCGTTCGTCCGTTCGTCCGTCTGTCTGTCTGTCTGTCTGTCTCTGTCTCTGTCTGTCTGTCTGTCTGTCTGTCTGTCTGTCTGTCTGTCTCTCTGTCTCTCTGTCTGTCTGTCTATGTGTGTGTGTCTGACCTCTGTCTGCCGGTCCGTCTGTTGGTATGCCTGTCTGCCTGTTTGGCTGTACAGTATATCTGTCGTTTGTATATATTGTATTTGTTTCTAAGATTAGGAAAGAATTGTTTACTTATTTTGGCGGATTGGCGGATTTTTCAGCGAGCGCCAATATAAAATCCGTTATTATTTTGGCTACCGGGATACTCAACGTCATCACCCACGTGGATCAGGTCGCTAGCTGCATAGTGTCGAGGTGGCGGTACGTCACGCGGATGAGGCTACAAGATGCTACCCTTGCTTGTCGTCAGTTGTGCCTACCTTGTCAAGCAGGGAAGTTAAACATGAGAATGAGGCCGTAAAGCTATCGATGAAGCAGGTAAAGTCATGATGGCTAAATTTTGTAGTCACAAACTCTTCCATGACGCAGCCACTTAGCTAACTAGTGGGGGGGAATACCGTACATATATCAATTATCCAACAACGATCCCCAACCGCCAAAATAAAATCCGCCAATATGCTTTTACCGTCAATTTTGTAGCAAAACGCCAAAATAAATTCCGCCAACGTTTCATCTTATACGGTAGTTGTCTTGTCCTGTTTTTCCGGAATCTTGTTGATCACATGGTTTCCAATTCTATGAACAATTGTAGTGCTTAATCTGGGAGTGCTGGATCCTCTAAATAGTGCTCAATCCTGTAGCGTGATTCTTGGTTTAGCGTTTACTGAGATAGCTATTTTTCATGTAGAACACCATGACTCTTTCCGGGGCTTAGAGTAAGATGTTTGTGCTCTTATATGAGGACCTCGCGCTGATTCCACACTTTTTCGAGGTTCTATATGACTGCCAGTGACTAATCATTTCACAACATATTCGCAGCTAGTCTTCTTGGAACCGGACACTGGCCAAGAGGTTAACTTGCTTAACCGAATAAAGAGATCCTTACCTAGCAACATTAGAGCGCTATTAGAGTATGATATTCGTCTCCAGATCGATAAACTTAGACTCGACAGTCCGGGGAATGACGAGGGTAGAGTGAGACTGCGTCGAGTCTAGGATAAACTGGCAATGGTGCCAAACGGAAGTGTTTTTCTGGCTAGTCCGTCGAAGATCAACTATTAGAAGTGCTCTTAGACTTATACCAAATGACAATATCTACTTACAAGACTGTATTAGCTATAATATGAACTGCGATTAAACTGAAATAGCATCAGCGCTGTCCAACAAACAAACCATGCGTTACATAAATATCCGCTATACCTACGTAAAATCCCAACGTTAGCATCTACTGTAACTTTCTATATAAAGTCACCTTACAATGATAATACTCTTTCTAGACATACCGTCCCAAGCAAGCGATACGATGTGTCTGTACATGTGTTACTAGTCTAAACAACAATCCCGTGGGCCTGCGGGCCTCTCAGATTAAATCCAACGACAAACTTGGCAAGCTGATCGATTTCATAGTCTCTTCCCAAGTCTCCAACTTGATGCATTTGATTACGACCAGCATCAATGTGAAGACCATTTTTTACCAACTCGAAGAAAACTGCAGGATTTTGCATGTTATTTCTGTGTCGACTATAGATACCTCGATCTTTTCGTTTGATCCTTCCCTCTAGTTCTTGCAATGTCTTTCTACTGGTTTGCTGCCAAAAGTAGTCCTCGTTGCCGTTCTTGGCAGTTTCTCCGTCTACAAGACTAGATATGCCAGCAGCTCTTTCCCTAAGGACGGATAATCCCGAGTCGCTAGTACCCTGTCCAAGGTAGAAAATTTTTTTCAGTCTGTTATTGAAAGACCGAGATTTTTCTAAACATTTCTTTAGAGCTGCTTCGTATTTAGCCCCATACTCTACTCCGCTCCCGTATAGAACTTTTAGGAAGTATAATACGTAGAAGCAGAAGTGGACATACGGATCATCGAATGGCGAGTTCGACTGCCAGGCTCGTACGATCCTAATAGCTTCATCCAATGACAGTGATGCGTCTGGAGGTAAATATGTAGCGACACGAAACAACTTTAGAACAAAGATGTATTCTTCGTCTTCATTAACAAGCTCTCGTAGTAGGTGATATAGATACCGAATTTCGTCTGGCTTAAGCTGCTCCAGCTTGACCTCGTTTTCGCTTCTGTTTAGAAAATAGTGTACCTTCAAACGTTTCAATTCAACTGTAGAGAAGCTAGCTAATGTGGAGTCTCTAGATAGCTGCTCACACTCAGCTACTAGTTGGTTGGTATGCCGGTGAGGCATGCGGTTACCAGTTCGGGCTCTTGACTTTGCTTTAACAAACAGCAACTGGTCTTTGCATTCATTGACTTTCATCAAGGTGTAGTCTTCATTATGTACAGTGTGGGCTGCAACAACGTTTTCAATAAGTTCTAGATGGTAGAAAGCATCGCTTATGATGTTACGGAAGAATTCTCGAGCTTCTGTACTGAGGTACCGCAAAACATTCACGACCCTTCCGTCGCATTGCACCTTTTCTATCCATTCTAAGCACTTGATCCACACCTGCACTTTACCAACTAAAGGATCCGGTTTGGACGGAGGGCTAGTAATAGCCGAGCTGTAGTCTTCTAGTGCCTTCGACGCGAGAGATTCAAGTTGTTGAATGGAGGAAATAGTTTCATTATCAACCATGTCGGATAGTCGTATTCTTCCAATTAATCCATTCATTTCATGCAAGATTAAATCTGATTCATTGGACCTTTTGCAACGAAAGCCAGTAGTAACCATTTGTTGTGCCAATGAAAAATTACGAGGTTTGCTGTAAAGGTAATACCTAGCAACGTGCGAGTAGAATCTTGGACTTGGGAACACAGATGCAGCACTTTCCAGCAACTTTCCAACGACTTCGTTTGATGCCAACTTTCGTTTCAGTTCTTCAACTAACACTGAGAAACTTAATTTAGGATTATTGCCTTTGTTGTGCAGAAGCAGGTCTTCGAACAGTTGCCCGTGATTTCTTGCAACCGCTTTTAAGTTGCCGATACCAATCAACTCATTCAAATACTGGTTTAGAATTTCGTAGTACTTAGAATCTCCAAAGAGCTTTTTCAGTACTATTTCAGCTACGCTGACGTGTTGCAAATTGCACATTCCGTAGATTTCGTCTCGGATTCTTCTGTTTCCACTTTGCACTAATAGTACGCGTAAATCGTCAGTGAAAGAACTATATATCGCGTCATAAATGGGAATGAAATCGTTATCACCATCAGAACTCGCTGCAGGATCTGTCCACATTTCCTTGAGAAACAGGTCGAAGATCAAAGATAGAGGCACGGATTGCGCAGCATACTTTTGCATTAAAGCTACAAAGCGAATGATTGCCGTTTCGACCTCGTTTAATTCGTCTACAATTCTTGCAACGATGCCTTTCATTTTTTCTCTGAATTCTTCAAGAAAAGCATACAAAGGGAAATGATGTGATCGTGTAAACGAGGACATTTCACTAGCTGTTAGATGGCTACTGTGGTATTTCTCTCTAAATCGATCTCTTTCATGATTGCTAAGCTTCGACTTAAGCTTGATTCCATATCTTGATGGCTTGGTTACAGGATTTGTGGAGTCTGCGACTCGCACGCAGTGCAAAATGACAGCCTTGCTGCCTCTGCTGGCTAATTTTTTAGCAATTGCTCGAGCAAGATGTGGGCGTCGAAAGGCAGACGTTTCTCCATCAACGAGAACTAACGGAGGTGCAAAGCACAAGTCTTCCAAGTCTTTAATTCTTTTGCAGACACTTTCAACGTCAACGCTCGCGTCTTCTTCGTCTTGACTGGACACAGAAAGATTGGAGTTGACAATAGCGCAAGGAAATTCTTGACGAAGATTCCAAAGCGTGCGTCTGGCTAGAGTAGAGCCTCCTGTACCCGGTTGTTGAACTACCTCGATTACGGAACTTGGGGGAACTCGTGGTTGTATCATATATCGTCGCAGATTGGCACATAGTTCTGCCAAATCATCTCGCGTGGCGTCATGCTCATTACTCAGACTGATGAAAGATATTGTTTGTCCTGACAAGAACGCCTCTCTGTGCCTCTCAATGATTTCAATTCGCTGTTTGTGGCTAATGCAGTCTGGATTTTCGCCAAATTCTTCATTTTCACACCCATCATATAAAAGCGTAAGATACTCACTAAAATACGAAAAATCAGATTCTGTCAAAGGCACGGGCGCTCCTGATACTCTAGACGGCAAAGTTTTAGAATGTTCGGGCGAACATCCCAAGCAGACAGCCAATCCAAAGCTGAAAAGGATTGCAGGTATCTGAAATTGCTGTACGTGATTGTGGATATTTAGATCAATTTCAGGTTCGCCTCCTGTCGTTAACACTACGTGCTTTGCATAAGAAGGTGGAAGCGAACTGAGTTCTTGATGAAATCTGCTAAAAATGGTGCTAATGTAATTGTTCATTTTACCGTCGAATGGTAGAATAAGTGTTACAACTGGTCTGTGTCTATCAAGGTTCTCGGCAACTACGGTTAAAAACCGTCCAATATGACCCATCCACTTTTCAGACCAGTCCTGAAAAGATTTCCGCGGTTTGTTAGCTTGCGAGTCTTTAGTTCTTCCTCTAGCAAACAGCCAAGGTGGCTGTAAAAAGTTAATTGTTGAAGCAAGTTCCGAGATCCTGAATTCTGAAATTCTGTGCGGTGTCCACATCTCGGAGTGACTTTGCTTTTCACCAGAGAACGCTCGAAATAGACCATTTGTTTCTGAGTCAGGGTCAAGGTCGATGATAGAGTGCCACTTCACTTTGCGAACAAGACCAACATGCTGAATCTCAGAAGGAGGCACTCTTCCCGCGACTAGGACAAACTGGGCTTTTGATCTATCAAAGGACATGCATTCAAACTTCATTTTTTGCCATTCGTCCCAATTTGGTAGTTTGTCAGCTTCATCTTGTATCTGTAGCACTCTTTTTGGCTCTGTCAAGAGCTTTTCAAACAGTGGCTTTACCATTTCTACGATGTCTAAAAGTCTTTGTGTAGTGACTGCCATGTCCTCGCTTTGTTTGTCTCTAAATTCTGTTAAGGTGTCCATTACCTCCAACGATGGACCCATTCGTGCACTTGCTGTCGTTTCTTGGTCTGTACTTTCATTTGTGTGACTCTTGTCTTGAGATACTAAGAAGGAATTTAGAAATATTATGTAATAGACGGACAAAGCACAGTTCTGCTTTGCAAACAAAAATTGCATACCTTTCACAGCAAGATCAGCAGTTGTAACAGTAGTAGCAGCTAAAGCAGAAAGATTACAAACCGTCTGCTCCTTTCCTTTTGTACCGCTGTTGTTTTCAGATGGATTGCTAGGGCAGTGTAGTAAGTCTCCTTTTTGATCTCTAAGTACTGTTCCTTCCTTTTTTTGGGCGTACACAATATCTTTACTATTGTCATAGCAAAAGTGTCTTACAACAAATTGCTTGAATTTGCCCAATCGGTGTTTTGAAAAGTTTCCTTGAGCTTGGTTGTACGAACTAGCTAGCCGATCAAACTCCAAACATGGCGGCTTTCTTTTACTGTGTAGCTTTATCAATGCAGACAAGGTAGCGATTTGAGAATCAACTTCACTTTGGTTGGGAAGAGCTTCAGCCATCACAAACCTGCCAAAAGACAAAATATTTATTAGACAATAGTAAGAATTTAGAACAGCATGAGTTACAAGTCTGTTACAAAGACTTAAGTCTTGTAGTTGATTGAAAAGCTTCACACCAGGAAATATTTACCGATGCAGTTTGTGCTAGAAGTGTGGACTGTTTGGGCGTACACCGCCAATGTACAGCAATGTGATTGACTAAGATCATGCGCGCTTTTGCTGCTTAACTCTTCGTACGATCTGTATGTCTGAAACAAGTATATCAACAGAAATACTTAATTTTGACTGAAGAATTTCAAGACAAGTACGAAAAAAGCACATCCAAAGATGATCAGGATCTACACAACAGTTTGATAGATTTTCTAGAGCCATACCGTTCCATTCCTTACATGGTAACACGTCAAACTCCTTCTGAGTAAGTAATGAGTAAACGGATGTGTACTTTGCTGGAACTATTGAAACCCAGCCATGCATGGAATCACTACCAATTGCAGCAGCTAACTAAGGCAGAAGGAATATTATGATATTCAAACAAAATTAGGTCAGTTTTTAGTGGAAGATTCTGTATTTACGGGTTGAAAATTTTAGAGAAGGGAAACGTTGGCTTCCGGGTACGAATAGAACACGCAGTGGTAACGTGGTATATAAAGTGTATATATCAAAAACCAAGGTTTTGTCTGGCGTCATCATGCAGATCACTTGAGGGATCGTCCTCTTCTGAATGGAGGGTATAGAGTTCAGAAGAAACCAGAGGTCATGAAAGTTCCTTGCCTAGTTCTCTTAGAGCGGACGCAAACGTCCGGTTGTAGAGTTCCAGTCCACCACTCTAAAGCCGCTATGGAAATGAGAACGACAGGGTCCTATGCGCTCTGGTGGCGCTTCCTTTTGACAAAAGCTTACCGGTTTAGTCCAATGTGACTTATCTTACGGCGAACTACACCAAAAACAAGACATGATGAGCTCTGGAATACCACAGGTTTGCCATCAGTAATTACCCAAAGGTCATATCTGACTACTATGAACGACCACTAACTTTCACCGCAACGTTAGCCGTCTATCGGCGAAGGGGCAACACGACAACATTAAAAGAACTTTGCTAGACCCTCCCCCGCGGTCCGACAGTCGAATAGGGGAGGGGTTGGCTACGCGAGACTAACCTCATAACCTGGAACTTTCTAAAGACACGTGCACTCCTCTAACATAGCGTACCATTATTCTGCTGAGTCCAGCCTTTCTAACCAAGCAAACGAATTAATGCAGTAGACAATGTTCTGTTCACGCTTGAATATTCTACTGCTCAAACCGCAGACTGCCGGACACCCACCTGGACCGACGAAGTCACAATGAGTTCAGACGTGAATCTGAGAGATTGAGAAATAACTTACAACGACAGCGAGCATTTTGTAATGCTAACAACCAAGGTGTGGGGTGGGGTGTGTGGCTAGATCTACGTGTGGGGTGTGTTTCTAGAGCAATGTGCTATGTCAAAACTGAAGTCACTTGCTAGACTCCATGTCTGCATGGTCGCTATCAATTGAAAACATATGGAGGCTCATGTGGAGAAGTTGTTAGAAACCCACCCAATTACACCCGTGGGATCCTCCGTGTAAGCCATGGAAACGTCTACGCATTGACTAATGTGGTCCGTTTGAAAGGAAAATGTTGTTGGTGGTACCTGACGCCTACAGTAAGTGGCCTGAAATTCATATGATGGAGGCTAACACTACGAAAAGCGCAAATATTGAGAAACTTCAACATATTTTTGCTGTGTATTGTTTGCCTGAAATCATTGTATCGAATAATGCTCTACAGTTTACAGCTCAACAATTTGGAAGTTACTGTACTTCTACTCAAGCATATCGCCACACCTCCATACCATCACTGATCTAATGTAAAGTAGAGACATTGCTAAGAATTTTTAAGACAAGTCTGAAAAAAGAGCATCTTAATATATGATCAGGATCTACACAAACATTTTGAGAGATTTTCTACCATCATACGTTGCACTCCTCACACGGTAACATGTCAAACCTCTTCTGAGTAGACGGAATTGTACTTCGTTGGATCTAATGAAACCTATAGCCAAGGAATCATTACCATCAGCCAACTAAGGCTTATCACGTCAGTTTTTGTGAGAGGTTCCGCATGCATGGGTTGAAAATTTTAGAGAAAAGAAACGTTGGTTTCGGGTACGGTTAGAGCACGCATTGGCAACGTGTTATATAAAGTGTATATCGACAACCAAGGTTTTGTCTGGCGTCGTCATGCAGATCGATCACTTGATGGATACACTGGTGCATAGAATTGCCGACGTAAGTGCCATCGTCCTCTTCTGAATAGAGAGTAGAGTTCATGATGAAACCTGAGACCTTTAGCTACTGTATAGTATTCTAATAGCAAACGCAAATGTCCGAATTTAATTCCAGTCCACCACAGTATGGCCGGAGGGAATGAGAACGACATGATCCTATACGCTCTGGTGGCACTTAAAAATTCTTTTTGACAAAAACTTACCTGCTTGGTCAAAGGTGACGTTTCTAGATATATGTCTATGGCAAACTGGATCATACAACAAGACATGATGAGCTCTGGAATACATACCACAAGTGTCCCATCAGTAAATAGCATATCTGACTACTTTAAGCGACCACTAACTTTCACCGTAGCGCTAACCGTATCGGCGAAGCGGCAACACGACAACATCAGAGTAACTGTACTAGGCTCTTCCCCGCTATCCGTAAGTCGAATAGGGGAAGGAGCTGGCTACGCAAGACTAACCTTCTAGGCTAGAACTTTTCTATGACACACTCCTCTACGTAGTGTAGAAGCATATATTAATTATCGGACACTCCCCTATATTGGACACTGGCGTACGAAAGATTTCTTGTATCTGTGGTGTATTGTGTGTACTAATTAGTTAGAGGCGGAGTTACGATGACATGTATAAGGTAGCCATAGGGCAATTGCATTGTTAGAGTCTGTGTTCCACGTTCAGATATAGTTCGATGTGTCTATAGCAATAGAGCGTCAGTCTTCCGTTGTGTAGAAGCAGTGCGTGCGTATTAGTACAAATATAGTACAATTGGCGATGAGGATGGCCACGGAAAGACATGGTAAGCTGGAAGAATTTAATGCGGGAGGGGATAACGTAGAAGATTACAAAGAGCGTTTTCTCCTGTACTGCGCTGCAAATGGGTTGGAGGACGCAGACAAGCAGAAAGCTGTCTTCTTGACTTGCGTCGGCACGGCGACATACACGCTCTTCAAGAATCTGGTGAGGCCAGTGAAGCCACAAGACAAGTCACTGGATGAGTTTTTTGCGCTGTTGAAGAGCTATTTTGAGCCACGTATCGTTGTGATCGCGAAGAAATTCCGTTTTTATCAGCGTCTTCAGAGAGAAGGTGAGACGATCGCCAATTATATGGCTAAACTACGCAGGCTATCGAAGCACTGCGATTTCGGAGACTACCTGGATACAGCGCTCAGGGATCAACTGGTGTGCGGAATATATCAAGAGGCTGTGCAGAGAAAGATCCTTGCCGAATCAGAGCTGACCTTGACGAAGGTAGTCCACATTGCACAAGCCGCTGAAACTGAGAGAGACGAAACGCATGCTTTACGTGGGAATACCGTAAGGCGACCACCTGCAAAGCAAGTCGAGACGACGTTTAGCGTACAACGTGACACAGCAGGTGGAGCTTACAAGGCAAGGCAATTAGACAGCAGAGAATGCTATAGATGTGGTGGGCGTGGACATCACTCCAGTACGAGCAAATTCAAGTCTCAGAAGTGTCATTTCTGCAAGGGACAAGGGCATATCAGTAGAGTATGCCGCAAACGATCTCAACAAGATGAGCTCAAGAAGGGAACCGCAGCCGTACGTACAACAGCGAAAGGCACGCCACAACCCACTCATCAAATTGATGAAGATAATGTCAGTGTGGTGTTTGTTCAATCTGGAAAGGGCGGAGTCACGATCACACTGGAAGTAGCCGGCAGTCAGATACTAATGGAGGTGGATACAGGAGCCACAGTGACGGTAATACCCATCAGTGTATATGAGCAGTATCAGTCTCATGTCCAGCTACATGCAAGTACGGTGTCATTGAAGACGTAAAGCAATGGAAGCCTCAAGGTGAAAGGAGAGGCATCTGTACCAGTGACATACGGTGAGCAGCATTAGATGTATGGGGTAAACCAGCCATTCTGGGGAGGAACTGGTTAAGCAAGATTCGGCTCAATTGGGGATCTCTGTTCAGTGTTGAGGCAAGGCAAATTTTTGACCCCAAGGAGAAGTTTCCGAGATTATTTGGTCCCGGCGTCGGTACTGTACAAGGGCATGAGGCAAGAATTACACTGACAGCGGAGGCTAACCCAAGATTCCACAGGCCTCGACTGGTGCCATATGCTCTACAAGAAAAGGTAAATCACGAACTACATCGCATGCAATGTGAGAGAGTGATGCGACCAGTAGAGAAGAGTGACTGGACAACTCCAGTAGTTGTAATTCGGAAATGGTACGGTACAGTGAGACTGTGTGGTGATTACAAGGTCACGGTAAACCCCTATTTAGATATGAGAGGTTATCCAATGCCAAACCCCAGGATCTGTTGGCAACCTTGGCTGGAGGGAGACGATTCTCGCGAATGGATCTCAAACAGGCGTACCAGCAGATGTGTCTTGCCTCTGATAGCCAACATTATTTGACGATTAATACCAACAAGGGTTTATTCACGTTTAATCGGATGCCTATCGGAATATTTTCAGCGCCTGGAATTTGGCAGCGAACTATGGACAACTTCTCGTCAGGAATTCCTGGTGTCATCTGCTATTTGGACGACATATTAGTAGTTGGCGAAATGAAGAAGAACATGAGCAGAGGTTGTTAACAGTGCTGAGAAGATTGGATAACACTGGTATGAGACTGAAACAGGAAAAATGCAAATTCAATCAGACGCAAGTGGAATACTTGGGTCATATTATCAGTGAGCAAGGCATCTCGCCCTCGGAGACTAAGGTCCAGGCGATTAGAGATGCGCCGGAACCGACGAACGTGACAGAGCTTAAGGCTTTCCTGGGCTTACTCAAATACTACGGGCGGTTTTTGCCAAATTTGTCAGCGACATTGCATCACTTATATGCGTTATTAGGCAAGAATCGACCGTGAAAGTGGAAATCTAAGAAAAGAGAAGCATTCCAAAAAGAGAAACAGAAGCTTCTGGAATCAAAATTTCTGACACATTACGAGCTGCAAAGGCCAGTGAGTCTGAGTTGTGATGCATCACCTTATGGGTAGGTGCCTGTCTGACACACATAATGCCAGATGGCGAAGAGAGACCGATAGCCTTTGCATCCAGAACACTGTCGACAGCGGAGAAAAAGTACGCCCAACAAGAAAAAGATGCATTAGCATTAGCATACGGAGTAAAGCAATTTCACAAGTACCTAGTGGGCAGAGAATTTACGTTGGTTACAGACCATCGACCCCTTCTGAAGATCTTGGGACCATACGAAGGCGTCCCAACTTTGGCAGCAGCCCGGTTACAACGATCGGCACTGCTTCTCAGTGCATACAACTACAAGCTGAAGTTCAAGTCAGGAGTAGACAACAAGGAAGCAGATTTGTTGTCTAGATTGCCGATACCTATGCAAGTGATTGATCCAAATGAGGAGATTTACCACGTGGACTACTGCGATCAGTTGCCAGTGACGGTAACCGAAATAGCCAGAGAAAACCAGAGAGATCCGATACTTAGAAAGGCTTATGAATATACCCGAAGTGGATGGAGAATTTCAGGGGATCCGTGTTTAGAGCCTTACGCCAGACGATCCACAGAGTAGTCAATCGATAATGGATGCCTACTCTGGGGGAGTAGAGTAATTATACCAAGGGCATTACGTACGGTGGTGGCAGAAGAAACTCATGATGAACATCTTGGAGTAGTCATGATGAAGGCTCTGGCGAGAAGCTTCATTTGGTGGCCCAATCTTGACAGAGATTTGGAAGACTTAGCCAAGAGATGTGAGAGATGTCAGAGTCAAACAGGAAGACCAGCGCGAGTCTTACCATCTCACCCATGGGTCTACCCAGCGATGCTGACTTCGCGGAACTATCTGGAAGACGGTACTTGCTGATGATCGACGCTTTCTCAAAGTGGCCATAAGTAGAAGAGTTGGGCACTCATGTCACCACAGAGCAGACCATAAATGCGATGAGACGAACCTTCAGTTATCACGGCTTACCTAGGAGGTTGGCGACGGATAACGGGCCCCAATTTAAGTCACATGAATTTCAGATGTTCATGAAGGTCAATGAAATTCGACATCAGTTAACACCTTATCATCCATCATCAAATGGACAGGCTGAAAGACTGGTCCAAGAACTCAAGAAGAGTTTGAAGAGCAGGCCAACCGTGAGATTAATCAGTCATTAGGTATCATCATTCTTACTCCGGTATCGAAGGACACCGAACATGACAACAGGGAAGCCCCCGGCGGAGCTGATGTTGAAGAGAGAATTGCGAACTAGACTAACTCTTTTACGAACTAAAACAGGGAACAACATCCGAGATCTGCAGACTGATCAATATGAAGATGCCACCTTTCGAGCAAGAGACCTCGAACCAGGATCAACTTTACGTGTCTGGAATCCGAGAAAGGACAGTAGAGGGAAGTGGTTAGGTGTTACCATAGTTCAGAAACTGGGTCCCACGAACTACTTGTTTAATGTCGGAGGAAGTACTAGATATGTACATGTGGACCAACTAAGATCCAGAGATGAGAGGAGTATGCCAAAAGTGGCAGAGACAGAAGAAACACCAATTTCAGTGGCCCTGGATCAAGACACACAGCGAGATAAAGCAGCAGTTGAAGGAACACCACAGCTTAACTAGGTGAATCAAGCCAGTAGACACCAACGACAGCAACAGCCGAGTTATCACCCGGAGCAGAAAGAAGATATCTGGCGAGATCCAAAAGGAGACCTCCATCTAGATACCGACAAGACCTAAGGAGGGAGGAATGTGGTGTATAGTGTGTACTAATTAGTTAGAGGCGGAGTTACGATGACATGTATAACAAGATAGCTATAGGGCAATTGCATTGTTAGAGTCTGTGTTCCACGTTCAGATATAGTTCAGTGTGTCGATAGCAATAGAGTGTCAGTTTTCCGTGGTGTAGAATCAGTGCGTACGTATAAGTACAAATACAATACAGTATCTAAGGCATGAATGTAGAGAACAGTCACACGGTAACACGACGTGGTAGATTCAGCTTGATCTCTTGGAGTATTACTGTTCACGGTAACAAAATAAAACTTCCGCTGCTTTTCCCGTATATCAGACACGGCCATCAAATATCGCACAACCGCCAGTTTTTGCTTTCGACGGTACCACAGTTCACTGTCTGCACCATGAAATGTTCTGTTCATGGTTTCTTGAACATTCTACTGCTCAAACTGCAGGCGCGACCCCGCCTTGACCGACGAATTCACAATGAGTGAATCTGTGAGATTGGCCGAACGAGAAATAACGCATAACGACAGCGAGCGTTGTGTAATGCTAACAACCTGTACGTACAGTACTTGATATTTATGTACTTGATGGGAATAGCCAGACCTGCCAACCTAGCAGAGTCAAAATGCGTGAGTTTGCAGGAAAAAATGCGGGAGAATGTGGGAGTTTAAATTATTGGACACGCCTACAATAGCATTATTATCAATAAAGTTTATCGTAATTATTGTTAAAATATATATAAATAATATCTAATCATCAAAATTTAAGTATTTGCATGCCTGGTTGGAGTAGAAGCCATTAATTATTTAATTATAGTTCAACAAATGTATAACAGATTGATTAATGTGCCTAATTAGCGACACACAGCATCAACACCAGTTACTAAACATAATAGTTAATTAATTACACACAGAACTTGTACTGTACGTGCTACTGCCTGTTATAAAAATCTAAGAACAAAGTACATGCACATTCTCGTGGCTAGTTGGGATGTTCTGGATTCTATTTTCTTGTGGCCTTCTTCAATCGCTTTTCCAGCAATACATATGATAATCAGGTAGCCAGCCCCTCCCCCTTTTTCGCTTCTGACCGACTCCTCCTTCTATGTTGGTACATGTATTTTGACCAAGTTTGATAAAGAGAGGGGCTGGCACATAGAAATTGATGTTGGGATATCAAGTATGTACGTACACGTGCATGTACTAAAAGTGTATACGTAGGGTACAGGTACAGTACACACAGAACAGGCACGCCCATCATTTTGGTCAAACAAACCAATGGTCAGAATGCGGGAGATTTGATGCCAAATGCGGGTAGGCGGGAGAAGGGTCCCAAATGCGGGAGTCTCCCGCTCAATGCGAGAGAGTTAGCAGCTCTGAATAGCTATCTAGCTAGATCTGCGTGCATGTGGGGTGTGGCCACCTATATAGCTAAAGCACTGAGCGTAGAAGGCTACAAGCTAGAAGAGAACACACAACTGCAGCTTTCGGATCATATAAAGAATGCGCACCACCGCTCTAAAACGCGCCAAATAGGTGGTGCAAAGCGTGCTCAGCCACGTGTTCATTCTATTAATATAAAATACCCGTATACTCTGTTTATCAGTCACGATTTAGGGTCTGTCGCACCATTATTAGCAGACTTCAGGCACTCTTACGTAAATATCAGCAGCCGACATAATTTTCCCGCGAACAAGGCAGGTAACTAGCGTACGCAAGAACGAAAGTCTACTCTCTGCAAATTAGCCGTAGCCACTCCTGTTCTGTTGGTTTATGTAAGCAACCTGCATTTATTGCGCCACCTGCAACGATAATGGTGGGACAAAACCTAAATCGTGACTGATAAAGAGAGTATACGGGTATTTTATATTAATAGAATCAACACGTGGCTGAGCACGCTTTGCACCACCTAGTTGGCGCGTTTTAGAGCGGTGGTGCGCATTCTTTATATGATCCCAGCTTTCAAAGCAACGTCATAATGCACGGCGTTCTCAGCCAGGCATCGAGCAAGTGTAGGTAGAGCTATAACTTCCTGACCTCTAGCCATGCAGCTGTGTAGATACACTATTGTACTACTCACCTCAACGATAGAAGGCACAGCTGCAGCTCACAACAACAAAGAGTCAGTTGACTACACGTAAACGTCGACGACTTCTAGCTAGCTAGGGAGTATAGTTAGCTATACAATCCGGTTTATCCGATTCTAACCGGTTTAAACCGGTTTTCTAGTGAGCCAGAACCCGCGTCGCTCGATAGTAGACTCGTGCCCAGTCCTCCTCCGCGCTAGGTTGCTTACACCACGTGCGCTAGCTGTCACGTGTGTATACGTCCATGTGGTTTCACACGTGTGATTGGCCTAAGCACGGAGGAGGACTGGGACCATGCTTGAGGAGGACTGGGACCATGCTTCGCCAAGTGACAAACATGTTTGTAACGTGACCGAAATGGCGTGACCTGATTGGTAGATACTACTTTTATTTAGCATGATAGTTTCCGTAGGAGGGCTTTTGTAATGCATGATTACACAATTAGAAAGACTAAGTACACAACAATTATAGAGCCACTAAGCCATTACATGCCGATAACTTGTTGATGGCGTTCTTGTCCGTGAGAGTGCGACCAGAGAAGGACTTTCGAGAAGAGCGGTCTCAATGGTAAGTGCAAGTGCATTCGCGCGCCTAGATCTTCTAGACACCAGTCGAGCCACACGAGTATGTGAAGGTAAAGCCTCTCTTTTTCAAAAGGCTGCGACGGGTCCTGATCTCTGTATCTGCCAGAGCACCGCGTTCAGGCGTCCCTGTTAGTTACGTCCAGCAGATTTTGTTGGACCAATTTTAAGCTAATATCAGTCACGTCGAGGTGGCTCGTATTGTGAGACAAGCTTTCCCGGAAGCTCGCCACAGGATGGACCATGCCACCAGAACATACGTCTACGTTGGTATTGCCTTCGCACCAGTCTCTGTTGGAGTTATAGCACATTCTACTGACGTTTCAGACTTGCGGAATCACCCCTCGCCTTATGCAAGTAAAATACGCACTGCGTACAAGAGGTGTGCACGTGCAGAGTGCCTGCATGTTTGACCTGTAGATGTCACAAGGAGAAATCGACAAGATTCGAATCAAGCAAGTGGAACTTGTTCAACTCCAGCGAAGCAGCATGTCTCAAGAGATTATGCGGAGACGCCAATCAATTGGCATTTAGTAGAAACGACTCTGTCGTCCGAGATAGATCGAACGTTTGCGGGAGTCCGACTGCTGTTCTCTTGGTCGAGGGCCTGTTTCGTGGCAAGATTTACGCCGTTTCTCCGTGAAAGACATCGAAGACACGATGCGTCGTCAAAGCCCTCATTTGTTTTGGCATCTTGCAAGCGCTGGTCAAAGGGAAAGCCAACGAGGATGCTGACAGCACACGCCTGCAGGCTCTCATCACCGGCACTGTGGCACTGAAGTTCTGAGATCGCCAAAGCAGTGGGATTGCACTCCTAACAGCCTACATGCTTGTTTGCTCGCGGTACAGGAAAACAAGCAATTACAGACCTCAACCATCTTGGTGTCTCACAATCATATCAACAGGTTTAGCGACGTCTAACTAAAGAACTTGGCGAATGATTACCAGGATGTACAGCAGCTCACGAAAGAGACACACATCTGGGTGTATGACAATCTGAATTTGTATTTAGATTTAGATCTGCTTTAGATTTGTGAAGGTAGTCAAATGTACGAAATATGTCCATGGGCTGCGTTATCCTACTCTAGACGCTGCTAGCCGGCGCAGTTTTACGAAGAGGATCGTGCATGTGCACGATGGCGTTGATTTGTGAGGCCAGGCGACTGACCGGTTGTAGGCAAGTTATTAGGCTCTTGCTAATCTACCACCTTCTGTGTCGTTTAGCAGAGCCTTAGCAACCTATTAGAAATCTTAGCTGAGACCAGCGGGCTGAGCTAAATAACTTAATTAGACTCAAAGCATGTCACATGACGAAGTATGGTCCCAGTCCTCCTCCGTGCTGAGGCCAACCACACGTGTGAAACCACATGGACCTATACACACGTGACAGCTAACGCACGTGGTGTAAGCAACCTAGCGCGGAGGAGGACTGGCTACGAGTCTAGTTCGATAGCCCCTTTACTCTAAACCCTATGCAGAGTTAGAATACTCGAGAGGATCCACATCTTACAATGCAAATTGAATGCAATCAATGGAAGTGCTATTAGCGTTGATGCTTGTTGGCCTGCTAGGACATATGCCGTCCGTCAGCCAGGCTTGGTTTTGCGGGGGCGAGGCTAAAAATAAATTTTTATATCCGGGAGCTTTCGCTTTTCTAGGCGTGGTTGCGTTTGGAAATCTACTGAAAAGAAGGACATTAAGACGAAGATCACTGTGTGTAGAAGATGTGCACGTAAAGGACAACATATTGGCTAAGTCTTATCCAATAAAACTGACGATAGACTGGCGTATTTGCGACTAATCACGTGGTGTCGTCTCGCTAGTTTTTTAGCACACTGCCGTCTCTTGGCGTTTTTTCACCAAAAACCTAGTAAATTGTAAAGAGGGCATGTGATCGCGTTTTACTGCATTCTAAAATCTGGTGTGCATCTACATACACGGGAGGTTTCTGACCCCAAACTTGACGCACTGTGCAGTAATGGGAGTAAGAATCGCCAAGTAGAAACCACGGTTCTGTGACTCAGCAGTCCTGTAAGGTGGGATATCGCTACTCTGTTGAGATTTCTTTACGCTGAGTGCTGTTTTCAACGAGTTATGGTATTCCTTTACTTCTTTTTAATATTGAGTTCTTATTGTTCTCTTGTTCTGTTCTTCTGTAACTCTATCAAATTGATTTTCGAGTTTGCTGATAGGTGTAAGTGTTTTGATAATATAAGGAGTCATAACTAGCCAAGGAGATTGATGTTGAAGAGGTGTAGAGGCTGAACTGTTTGTTCATGCATTTTAATACCTACTCTGCATATGCATGTAATATGGGGAAGAGAAAAAGTGGAGAAAGTGTTCATTCTGGAAGAGATTGCCAGTCTTGTGCTAGATGTGGCACCACTGCAGAGATCCAGAAAATTGAAAGAAGAGTTGAAACAGTGGGTAGTGTCTGCTCTTGAAATCAAATCAACCCAAAGTCTTGCTTGTGTCACAAATATGAACAATAATCACTCATAGTATTAACTGTTATCAAAATATCACTACCACACGACCAAAAATTCATCAGAGAGACTCTTACTAGAGGAATAGTGAGTAAGTGTACTACAAGTATATGCAAATGAGATTAATTTTCTAATAATATTAAATAGAGACATGTTAACTAAAGTTTATTATTAATAGATAGTTATTAAATTAATTGATTAGTTGACTAATTGTTGCACAGTCAATATATACTGTACTAGACATGTTCAGTAGTCTACTTTGTTGCTGTGATACAGACATGCGTTGTGTATTACATCATGCAGACAATTCTTTTCAAGACAGATCAACATTTAATTAGTCAGAAGCGAAACGGTAGAATACGCTAGCAAGTAGTTTGACAAGTTGTACAGTGTACAGTAGCCTTACATTTACAGTCAATGCCGATTCTGGCATTAGCATCAGCGGTAATGCAAGGTGATTACAACAAGTGGCATTCGCAGATATGAGCACACGGCCGTCTCGAATAATCTAGTTTTCTGACAACACCGTACGATGATAGCACGGTAGACAAGCTTCTAGTGAGAAAGGCGTCTAGTGGTGTGTCGAGTCAACGTTGTTGCAGTGCGTAGTTGAGCTGCCACTTCTGGCTTAGCATGGCGTTCACCATGCAACTTTCCTATCCCCAAACAAGGTCTCAAATCGCGCTGTTGACTTCGCAGGTGTTCAAACAACGAGCCCGTATGTCATACTATGTAACACATGTATTCCGAGACCGCCAAAGAGTCTTAATCTTATGTATTGCAATAAAATGCGTATTTTGTCGTGGCGGAGCACGTGGAGCTATATGCGGGAGTGCGGACCGGCGCCCTAGGAAATAAAAGCGAGGTCTTGCGGGACGTTGGCTGACGGACTGTACGATCAGAATGTAGGTAGAAAATGTTTTACTAGGACTATGTGTACGTTTGATACAGGTCAATGCCAGAAACCATTAACAGCATACAGTACCAACTTATAAGCGTTAACCAAATTTTGGGTATGTCTGTTCTTATTTTATGAGAAAGATTACTTTATCTCTCTCTAGATCACTAATACAGCAACCGGTTTTTTTAAATTTAGACTAACACTGTTTTTCTACCACCCTAGTCAACAGTTTGGTAGACATAAAATTTTAGACCTGCTGATTAAAGACAATTGATGGTGACAAACCGCAGAATTCTAACAACATCATGTGAAGTCTTTACGCGAGCTTTCTAGGACTTATTAGCACCAGACAACAAAATATTTTTGCTAGTTCGCGAACACCAGCTCAAATGGCAAGGCACATCTGTGTTGCTATTCAAAGGGTTTGACTGGAATCTTGCTAGAGCGCGGCCCCATTTCTTGGACACCATCATTTTCCGGACGCGAGTTCTCAGTTAGCCGTTTTTGAACGAAGTCCATACCACATCATATACAAATGTAGGTATCCAAGTTGTAATTGAGCACACCAAAAAAGAGCATTGTACCTCTTTTCTGCTTAGAGTAAGATTGAAAACTGTGCGGAGCCTTGCAGACCCCGTTCATTGGACAAAAGCATCCTTTACCGGACAGTAGCGTTTAGATTGCACACACGCATCCTTCAGCCTAGTTACTTATATATCGCTAATCAACAACTCTTTACTTACAAATCGTGTTGTTACCTTGCATGTCAGTCAAGATCTGTATGAGTTACAGTCAGTCAAACGCCCGTGTTAATTAAAAGGCCCCAATCGTCGGACACCTAATTTCTTGCCTTCGATCCTGCCTTCTCAGCAACAACTCTAGGTTTCGAATGACTGCAATTGGCTGAATTCAGTTATCTCAAAGGTCGCAGAACGCAGAACGCTCGCTTAGAATGTTTGACGGCAATTCTGAGTTATATCTCCCACAACCACGCGTCACTGTGTCCGTGTCCGTCTGTTCGTGTTCATGTGTCCGTGTCCGTGTGTCCGTGTACGTGTGACCGTGTCCCTGTGACCGTGTCCCTGTGTCCGTGTCCTTTTGTTTTGTGTATGTGTGTCCGTGTCTGTGTCCGTGTGTCTGTGTTCGTGTCCGTGTGTCCGTGTGTCCGTGCGTCCGTGTCAGTAAGTCAGTTACCGTGTCTGTGTGTCCGTGAACGTGTGTAAGTGTCTGTGTTCGTGTGTTCGTGTTCGTATGTTCGTGTCTATGTGTCCGTGTGTCCGTGTCCGTGTCCGTGTCCGCGTTTCGGTGTCCGTGTGTCCGTGGCGTGTGTCCGCATTAGTATATCCGTGTTAGTGTGTCCATGTCCGAGTGTTCTTGTGTCCTTGTGTCCTTGTGTCCGTGTTTCGGTGTCCGTGTGTCCGTGGCGTGTGTCCGCGTTAGTGTGTCCGTGTCCGTTTGTCCGTGTGTCCGTGGCCGTGTGTCCGTGTTTTTGTGTCCTTGTCCGTGGGTCTGTGTCCGTGTATCCGTGTGTCCGTCTCCGTGTGTGTGTGTGTGTGTGTGTGTGTGTGTGTGTGTGTGTGTGTGTGTGTGTGTGTGTGTGTGTGCGTGTGTGTGTGCGTACGTGCTTGCGTGCGTGTGTCAGTTTGTCCATGTCGGTGTGTCCTTGTCCGTGTCCGTATTTATGTGTCAGTGTCCGTGTGTCCGTGTGTCCGTGTCCGTGTGTCTGTGTCCGTGTGTCGGTGTCCGTGTGTCCGCGTCCGTGTGTTCGCGTTAGTGTGTCGGTGTCCATGTTCGTGTCCGTGTGTCCGTGTGTCCGTGTCCGTGTGTCCTTGTCCGTGTGTCCGTGTCCGTGTGTCCGTGTCCGTGTGTCCGTGTCCGTGTGTCCGTGCCCTTGTGTCCTTGTCCGTGCGTCTGTGTCCGTGTGTGTGTGTGTGTGTGTGTGTGTGTGTGTGTGTGTGTGTGTGTGTGTGTGTGTGTGTGTGTGTGTGTGTGTGTGTGTGTGTGTGTGAGTGTGTGTGTATGTGTGGGTGGGTGTGGGTGTGGGTGTGGGTGCGTTCGTGCGAGCATGCATGCGTGTGTCAGTTTGTCCGTGTCCGTGTGTCCTTGTCCGTGTCCGTGTGTCTGTGTCCGTGCGTCTGTGTCCGTGCGTCTGTGTCCGTGTGTCCGTCTTCGTCTGTGTGTGTCAGTTTGTCCGTGTCCGTGGGTACGTGTCCGTGTGTCCGCGTTAGTGTGTCCGCGTTAGTGTGTCCGTGTCCATTTGTCGGTGTCCGTGTGTCCGTGTCCGTGTGTCCTTGTCCGTGTGTCCGCGTTAGTGTTTCCGTGTCCGTGCGTCTGTGTCCGTGTGTCCGTGTCCGCGCGCGTGTAAGTATGTAAGTATGCGGACGTTTAAGTAGGCGTCAAATGAGTTTTGATGCTAGATTTTTGTAAACAGCTTGCACCCATTTCAGACACTAGTCACTCCAGAAACATCAAGATTCTCAAACGCTCTCTTCATCTGCCGGAAAGAGTGGTACCTTAGCTATACTCGCGTGATTGTTACACTTGCCACTCGTGCTGTTCCGTATTAATTGTCTGGCAACGTTGGCGAGTAAAGCGACGAATTCACTGCGAGTAATAGCCATCTATATATAGACTATACTATCTCTTTATTTAGATAACTTTTTGTAGAAAAGAAATAGACTCCAAGTTTGAGTTAAACTGCCACTCAGACTCTGTAGCCAAATTTGCCACCCTAGCGATAAACTCACTCCTGCCGTACAATATCGCACATTCTCACCTAAAACGGCTACCAGAAGTTGCGCTGCTACGAATCTACGTCCTACACAAAGTCTAGATCACATGTCTAGGAACTAAAATTTGTAGCAAAATGCCATGGCGTGTTGCCTGCAAATAGACTCGTAGATTTCAAAGGGAATATTTATTGTACTAAAGTAACTTTTGGCTTGATGAGACATCGCTTTAAAACTGGGTGTGGCAACTTGCAACAATGTGGGGACCGCCTAGTTTACATAGCCCAGCACCCACGCCCTTGAATTGACAACGTCTGCCTATTAGAAACTGGGTGTGGCTACGTCTTGCAATTTGCTAAGGTGGGAAGCGCTCAATTTACATTTCAAAGTATGCAGCCACACCCTTGAATTGACGAGTCTTACTGTTGAAGCTTTGATTGAGTCCTAGAATAGCGAAAGTTAGTTCATAATCTATGCGTTTGTATAGCTCGAGATAGAAATATTAGTCTAATGATACGTCAGTCTTAACTATTAGAGAGCATTAGATGATCATTTCTCACAGTATCATACTATGTTAAGCGAAATTCTACGTACCTGTGTTATACATACAACATTTAGTGTCCAAACATACATCCAAACTTTAGAAATTTTTAGAAGTAACTATGCACGAACCGTATTTTGCAGAATGAGTGTGGCTAACGTTACTACACCATATCTACGCTCCTGCGTTGAATAGACGCCTCTAGCAGTTCCAGCAAAACGTTCACGACACATACATAGACACTAACTACTCTTCAACGTTTCAACTGGTAAAACTCTTGCGGTTTTGGGTCATACTCAGCAGCTCGTAGAGTCCGATACTAGAGCACAAACACAAACGAGTCTACAGCTCTAGATTATACCTGAAACTTGAGTGTCTTGGCAAAGATCTGCGAGCCTCGACTCACGTTGAGCAAACTCTGCAGAGTCTACTCTTGTGCGAACACGTCTAATTTCCCTAATAATCACTCAACACACGTGATCTCTAAAACGATACAACCTATTTGCATTAGTAATTTACATTATAGTAATTGTAATTTGGTTGTCTCGGTGTCCGCGAACACTCGCGAGGTTGACTATTTTTCTGTGTTTGCCTGTTTTCTTTCATTAGGCAAATGCTTCATGCTTATTTCTTAAATATTTAATTAATTAAAGAAAATTGTTAAGCCAGTTAACATTTTTTGGCTTCGGAATGCAATAGTACAGACCACAGTACATTTCATCATCTAAAGCAAAACATGGTCTAGAGAGTGCTTCTAGCGTTTCTGCGAAAACACTCTAAGTAGGCGGAGTCTAGTCATCGTGTGCAGTGCATACTGATATACACATTGAGAATTAGACACAACCTATACTAGATGATAGGATGTGCTAGGGGATTGCCAGAGCGTCCGAATTTCTTAGTTGGCTTAGTTCGGTTGTATGTTGCTATTTACAGTTAATTAATAAAAAATATAATATTAATAAAAATTTAGTAACACAAAATAGCCTTGGCATTCTAGACTGCTTGCAGCGCTCTTCTCTCCTCCCACTCTCTCCTCCCATCACGTGCAGAAAGCGGTCTGGAATACCGAGGCTAAGCACAAAAGCAAAATCCCTGCTAGTAAATCCTAGGTTAGGACTGATGGAAATAAAGCGGCCTAGCGAGGCGTAATTTATTTAATTAACGCACGCTACAAGCAGCTAAACAGAATGAATTATCTAGATTACCAAAACAGCATATTCTGACTAAAATTTAGTACAAGACATCAAAATCATTAGATGCCCTATAACTTTGCATTGACAAAATCGAACTGTATGAATTTACTTTTGTAGGCATTGAATAGTTGCTACTAGGACTAAAAAACTAAGACCATAGAAGGCATTTCTAAAATTAATATATTTTGTTTAATTAATTAATAATAATCAGTTAATAGGTCCACCATGAGGAAAGTATCTCACTATAGATAATTAACTAGTTAATTAATGTCGACGTTTCCAAAATGAGGCAGCCATGGCCAGACCGCTGCAGCCTAGTCTCGTGACTGTACCTTGTCTTGCAATTTGCAGTAGCACGTGACCATTACGTCACGTGACAAAATGGCAGACTATGAGTCGGTCATCTGTGTAAAGTCGGAGGTTTTCGTGTACCGTATACCACCTCGAACGAGCACAAGAGGCTACAGGTAAGATGTAGAAGAAGTCTAACAAACTACTCAGCACGAGTCCGTCTGTTATCAGGAAACTCTAACGTGTGTGTTGCTATTCAGAGCGTCTGACTGGAATCTTGCTAGTCCAGACTGGACGGGTCGTCTGAGGATTACCGCTAAGGGCAAGGAGTGCTTCTTGAAACTTGAAGACAAAACAAACGGTGAGTGCGGAATGTAATTTAGTTCCAGGTCACAGGAACTGGGGCATGACTCTAGTGTTTCACTAAAATTTTAGTGTTTAATACTGACTCACTAACATTATCGCATTGATATTGGGTCACTCATCCTACCACATCCTAAAACCTGTGAACTAAAGTCCGTTCACGCATTAGATGGACTGAGGAATTCAGCGCGTAGCAGACTATAGTATGGGTTTCCGAGGTCTAATTGATATCGATGGACAGCTCTTGAAGAGCTTAATTCAATTACAATAATTATTTATTTCTTGCTATGAACAAAAGACCAGCATAAGCAACTTCCGGAATTGTAATGAGTTAGGGGTGGAGACAAGTTTAATCAGATCAATCTAGAGACAACCCCCAGTGAGATAACTCTATCAAATTACAGTGTGTAACAAAATACTAATGACGCAAACAATTAGAAACTTGTGTACAAGCAAGCATTTATTGATTTCCTGCATGGGTCTCAACAGAATGGAATTCTATGTTATACCAAAGGTTTGCGCGTTGCACCTCTCTTCCTGCTCTCAGAGTTGTTTTGATACAGTATTTATTGGTTTGTGTTTCCTGTGACAACACACGCCAAGAATGCAATCAGTCTAGGATAGCTTCTTGTACAAACATAACATCTGGCTTTCTTGGTAATCTGTTTAGCTAAGGTCCAACCCTCAGGCACGAGTCCATCTAATTCGTGAATAGACTTTAGCTTTCAGTCTAAATTAATTAATATTAATACCCTGAATTGATCTCAATAGTTGTCTTTGTAACTGGTTAGTCACTCAATTTTATTAGGCCACACTCAAATTTTGTTTTTCAGGTCGGCGGCTTATAATCATTTTGTTCGATCTGTCTTGGGAAATTTTTTCCACAGTATTTTTCTACGTAAAAGCATGATAAATGACTAATTGCTTCCAATAAAAGGTGGCATAGTAAAACTACAGCGAGTTTCAAGAGAGAATGGTTGTGATGAAGGCCATGCCTCAACAACAGAGTCAGATTAGAGTTCACTTCTGCGCATGACACACTAGACTCGAGGCAGTCTCTCCCCGCCTTCGACATTCCCCGGATTGTCAATTCTCGCCGGAGAGAGACTCAGGGTTCTCGCTACAGCGTGGCGGCATGGCGCAGCTCCACGTTCCAGTAGGAGTGCATCACGCTCAGAAATGGTAGATAGGAGTCCAAAGTCTTATGGCTAAGAAATGTGTGACAATTCCATACTACTGAAACACAATACTAATGGTGACAATAGCCACAAATCCAGGCTCTTACAAAATAACGCGGGATGACAGCCTCTCTCCAAACGTACGCACAAGTATTGATTTCAGTCCCAGATACATTGCCTCTGATTCTAGTCCCGAATGAATGAATGAATGAATGAATGAATGAATGAGATGTCTTATTTTACAACGGGAATGCCTCAGCACAGTAGCCGTTCTTCCAGGAACAGTGGATTTGCTTCCAGTGACCTGGAAATCACCTCTTCAGGCTCTTGTCCGGGAAGTAGCACCTAGAATCTACTTTAGACTAGCCATGGCTTTTTTCGAAGCAACAACAGTGGTCCACATCAATCAACGCCTAATGAGAGACTTTCTGTAGTTTTGTATTACGCATGCGCAACCTATGAACATCACTAAGAAGGGCTTAATTAGTGGCAATCGAAGTTGATTCCTTGCCAGGCACTTGATCGTATGTTACGCGCAATAGCTTCAATGCGAAGTCTACCTCACTGTCACATGAGATCGGCTCCAGTGTGCATGTCCGACTGTAAAGAGCAGACTGCATGCGTCGTGGACCTACCTATCCCACCACGTTCCCAAGAATCTCTAGCGAGAACCCTGGAGACTGGTACAGGACTGCCTACTGACGTCACTAAAGTGCTTTCCATTATTACACATTATGTACCAACTGCCTTGGGCACATTACACCCCCTTCGTCTTCCATAGTTGTTTTGACATGGCACACAAGCACTTCACAATCACCAGGAGATTGGCAGAAAGCGACTGAACAATGTTATTAGAGTAGAGAGAGAGCTGCAGGCTGCTCGTTTGAACTATCACAATGCGCCATCAGCATTCGTGGAATGTTTTGATGCTCCGTTCATTAGAAAACCTGTTGTTTTGCAGTAGACTAGACACTGTACGGCGTAGCAACAGGCTTTCAAGGCATAGGCCTACGTATACTGTAGAAGAATTCACTTGTTGAGAGGACACCACTTACTAACAAATCACGATATTATGACACAACTGATGACCACAAACGGCTCCCAGTCTGCTAGACGTATGACGTCTTCAAAGTTAATTGCACCAGAAGAAGGCGGTCCGGTACCAGTTTCTCCCCGCTCCAGAGTGACAATCCTGGGAACGGCGGGGCGGGGAGAGACTGGCTTGAGTTTACTGACACACAACTGCTGCCTTCTAATGACTAAAGGCTGATTCACTATATTGACGCTGACACTCAGCTGAGCGTCAACATCAAAGACGCCGCCTTGATGCAGGCGCTGTCCTTTGATGTTGAAGCTGATGCCGACGCTGGAATAGGGTCCATTTCTATTCCAGCGTCCGCGTCTGCGTCAACATCAGCGTCAGCATCAATATTGTGGTTAACGTTACAAACTTGCATCCAAACGAAGCCCTCAATGCTACATCGTCGGATAGCTACATTGCAGGGTTCTAGCCAAGTTTTCAGCAAAGCATGGCGGTAGGGCAGGTTTTCTAAAAGGGTGTCGTCTTTGTAAGGGATGTGGTTTTGACGTGATTATGGTTTGTTGAAAACATAGCCCTGGTGAGTTTTTTGTGACTTCGTCTGCTTATTAATAGACCTAGTTTGAATAACTTGGCTGTTTTTAAGATGATCTTTGCGGAAAGAGAATTAACTGTTTGCATGTCAATATTTGTAAGGGACAAGTATGTTTATATAGAAATGCCGCAGCATCCTCATTCAACTATGATGCTTCTCGGTTAGTCATCACGCTTTGTAACAAGATCAGCACACAACAGGGAAATAATACTGCCTCCCAGCACAGTAAATTAATAGCACACATATTGAGGCCATAATTAGCACTTTCTGTAAGTGTAAAAGGTCAAAGTGAACTGCGAGCAGTGCAAGCTTGTGTTTCCTGTCCTTGCTGTAGTGGGAGCACAGCCACTAATTCCACCTGGAATGTTTGTGCCCGTGACGTAACGGGTATCTCATTTTGAGAAGTAAAGCATGGCGGCATGCCACTCCTTAGTATGCCTGGCTAGAATCTGTAAATTGTCTTTCATTTCGACTTTCTCGTTGGTGAAACGTGACAAGTTGCCCCAGAAAGAAAGGAGCCATGGAATGACTAAAATCAATGCAAACCAACTGTTGATGGATATTTCAACTACAAAAGTTAGTAAGCAATTTAAGTTAGTAAATTCGTAGCAAAAAAAAAATTACAAAATTATCTACGAACATTTTATGATCACAGTAAACTGTTTGACTTCTATGGTCCACAGATTGACCTTTACTAAAAAGTGTGCTCGTTGTTTTTGTTTGGCATGTTTGTTTCATGAATTACGTATATTTCCGAAAATAGTGCCAAACACAAGCACAGACTGTTGCATTGTTTGTTTGCATATACCATCACACTACACAAACAAACTACCTAATCTTATCACTTGAGTCGTATTCCTGGTCTGTTGCATTTGTTCTTCATCGTCACTCAGCGGTTCTACCTTGGTGTTCATTTCATCACAACCGTACACATTAACAGACACGCATGCATATGACTGGGTTTGAATACTAACCCAGTGGGGCACTAATCGAGCATGGGGCAGTATTGTTTCTTATAGTCTCACCGCAGGGCACTATTTGAGCATGGGGCAGTATTCACAGAAATACGGTACAAACACTCGTGTGTACTAGAATATTTGATGACATTTTAGGTGAACTATTCGCTCAGTGTCCGGTAGATACTTTCCCGGGCACGGCAATCGAGTGTGTCCTCGATAGCAGTCGCTACTTTGTTCTCAAAATCGTCGACATATCAGGAAAACACGCGTTTATTGGAATGGGATTTGGTGACCGCGGAGATGCATTCGACATGAACGTATCTCTACAGGATCATTTCAAGTAGCAACTTCGCTGCAGCTGATTGTACGTTTTGTGGTAGTTGGTTTGGTGTGTTGTAGATGGGTCCATACGTCTGATAAATTGAAGGAAGAAGAAAAAAAGTTGGCTAGTCAACCGAGCAAGGACTATAGTCTAAAGCAGGGACAAACCATTACTATCAAACTCGGTGTACGTACATGTAAACAGCGATAAACCAATAGTAATAATAATTCGTAATACTTTGTTTGTTATTTGTTGTTATGTATCTATTTATTAATTAACAGAAAGTACTAAAGTTAGAATTATTTATTTGATTATTTACTATTACAGTCGACTCTCGTTATAACGACATCGAGATAGAACGACGTAGATTACGTGGGACCAAAGCGCATGCATACAAAACATGGTACGTCACCTCTTGATATACTGACACTCAATTTAAAGACACTGACATACAAGAGTATAGAGAAATTTCCTTTAATTTACAGACATCCGGGTCACTCAGCCTAGCCTCTCGTATACACATCTTTTGCACATGCTGCACACATGAAGCAACAGCTGCTGCTGCAGTTGTGTTTCATCTGCTTATACGACTGGGGCAAGTAATAGGTTTATACATTATATTAGCATAGCACAGTGCATGTTGTGAAGATGAATCTGGCTATGCCCACACAAAGATGAAACCACGTGCGTTACTGAGGGTCACACCCATGCAGATTTGATGTAGTGACCTCGTCACATAATGACATCAAATTGCCGGTCTTGAGCATGTTGGTATGTCGAGAGTTGACTGTAGTTACTTTCTTAAAATTAATTTTATTTTTAAATTCTATTATACAATCAAACACTAGCAAAGTAGGTTGGTAGGTCCTATAATGAGTCACTAAACGTATGCATGTGTAAGTAACTGTACAGGGGTGTCCCCAAGATTGTTGTAACACACGACGGAAATTGTCATAACCACACCCACTCTAATTATTGGCCCCGCCCATTTTAATTTTTACACTGAGATGCAACAAAGTGTTGTCATGGAACGCTCAAGTTGAGAAGGAACAAAGCGATTTATGTTGAAAGATAGTTTATCTCTCTGTCTTAGTTCACTGTGCTTGACCACATGATAGCTATATTAAGCCTTATAGCTCGTGAAAAATTTTCCAGACCTCAAGAAGCTGAGAACCTAAGTACATAGGATAGGAAGGCCCAGATATCTACAGAACTCGTTTGTTACCATCAGATATGATCTGAATAGTGGGCGGCACTGACAACCAGTGGTGATCTTTGAGTAGGTATATTACAATTAGGTTCATACCATATGGGGCATTGTCCTAATTGGTCTTACCTGCAAACCAAGCATCCCAGGGACTACTCGTTAGCCTCAAACAACTTCCCATTTATCAAAGTACAAATACAAGTCCAATGTCTTTATAGTCTAATCACTGCCTACTCATGCAGCAATTTGAGTAAAGCATGGCGGACCTGTACCAAGTGCAAGCCAAGGCGTGGCGGAGTGCCGTGCCTTTGTATGCTGGGGCAACAAC
>NC_085091.1:6467683-6482683 GCF_963422355.1 Corticium candelabrum | reverse complement strand
GTCTGTGTCTGTCTGTCTGTGTGTGCGTGTCCGTGTGTGTGTGTGTGTGTGTGTGTGTGTGTGTGTGTGTGTGTGTCTGTGTCTGTGTGTGTGTCTGTGTCTGTGTGTGTGTCTGTGTGTGTGTCTGTGTGTGTGTGTGTGTGTGTGTGTGTGTGTGTGTGTGTGTGTGTGTGTGCCCGACCTGCTTGGCAGCTGTTCACGAGTGATCTGATTATGTGCGCATTTGTCATGTGACACCGCGGCCGAGCACCTCTCCTGTGTGACCGTATGCTCTTCACCACGCAAACACACTCCATACGCCTCACTCTCCTCCTGCACACGCGCAGACTCACTCCGCCATTCGGCGCCCTTCTCATTTCTCTCATGCGCGCTAGACTCATCAGTTCGGTTCTCAGCGACCTCATCACCACGTCGAGCAACGTGTTGCTGTTGCATGCCTACGCTGCGTACAACTGTGCTCATGATAGTATCGTGGATCAGCCGGTCAGCGGCTTGTTCGGTTGCCAGAGGGACGGGAACACCTTCATCGCTCAGCTGCCAGTGAGTGACGGCGTCGGCTGTGAGGCCTGTCCGACGTGCGTAGGAAACAGCGAGGATTAGGAAGACGATGTGAAGCCCCATGAGACGATTACCGCTCGACTTTCGACATTGACGGCTGATACTACGCCCTTTACTTGTCACCCGTATACGTAGTCACGTGACTATTTAAAAATGTGTTACGTCACCTGATGATTGGATCTAGGGAATGACTGTTCTGTCAGAAGATCAGTCAGTTTTACCGAAAAAGAACGACTTTGTTGTCAGCTGTTTGTTTGACAAGTGAGCGTTCTAGCTACTAGTTTTGGGCGAAAGAAGGAAGGAGTCTAGGCAAATGGTGAAGAAGCGTTTTACTGCACCTCTCAGCGGTGAGTTCAACTTTGCTGTCAATGTAAATAAATATTTATCACGTGCTATGAGTTTCTGTGTGGAGTTGGCAAGTTGCTTCCGCCCAGAAACAAATCACTGATGCTGAAACGGTGTCTAGTGTTTGAAATTTCCCGTTTTCGTTCCATTTGCTGTATCGATCACGGGCAGCCGCCTAGCGTACACGTGGCCTCCAGCTCTAGGTGAATAGTTTATCTTGGTTCCAAGTGCTACATTTTGTTGTACGATCTAATTAGCTACTAGCTGCCCACAATCTCCACAGTTTGTCTCGCCAGCCTTCAACACTACTTCCGTGCTAACACTTGGCAACAAGATGGTTAATGTAAAAAATATCTACAGCAAGCATGCAGTGAAAAATGATAAGTAAAGGCAGTCCTAGTCCCTACTACGGTCTCCGGCAAGAAACTAAAATATCTATAGCAGCGTCTGCTACTTTCAGAGCGCAGTTGAGAATCTCTTTGTATCCTCTCCTTAACCGGTGTGTTGGTGTTGGCATGACAATCCTAGGAGCTGTATCATATCAGTGTACAGTATCGACCATATTGGGTGTTCTACCACTGGCATTCGCTGACACTTACATCTTCCGTACTTTCTTGAAGACTATGTTGAGACTGTTCCTTGTGATCCGTCCTAGATTCTTACATGGTATGGTTGTTCTTCTTGTGGTCATGTCATTCATTGGTCCAACAGAAAAGGCCAAAACTAATAAATTCTATCGGTATGTGTGTATAAGTACGGAACACGGTAGTCCTCACTTTCACTTGACATATGTAAACAAAATTAGTAGTGTGGTAGAACTAGAAGAGAGAGGAGTCAAAAAACACGAAGTTGATGTAATTAATTAGGACATTCATTGTTGCCTTGATAGACATAGCAAGAAACGGCGAACTACCGTGTGTTGATATATCGACAGATTTCTATATCTAACATATTATTACTATGTCACTGCATGTGTATATAGTATACCAGCCAAGCCAAGTGGTATTGGGTGTGTATAGAAGACGTCTGGAAAAGATGAACTGCGTGCTCATTCATTATTGACTCTGACATAATTATGTGCTAGCCTCATTTAGATCCCTCCTTGCACCGTTCTAATTGAAATCTGCGGTGGAGCCGACATATACAGCCAACGATGCTTCATATCATAATCAGACATCGTGCATGTATTCAGAGCTCTAAATACCGTCTGTCTATAGCGTAAACGTGCTTGTGTCTTACAGCACCGCAAGTGCAAAAAGATATATCCCTTCAGTCTCTCAACCCAACCAATGACTCTACAGACTACGAATTTCAACTCGCGAGGTCTCCCGGAGAGCAAGGGCCAGATACACCAGAAAGCATCGAGCCTACAACCTCTCCTCTCGCGCTCAAACCTGCAATCTCTCTGATCCCAACAGAAACTGTAACAGACAGTGAGCAACCAGCCGCTTCGGCCAATGCCAGAATGTCTGCAGGTTGTGCTAGGTCTCGGAAGGGAGACAAAGATAGAAAGAGAAAAAACAACAACGAAGACGGTAACAAATCAAAACGCAGAAGGAGCAACCAACCAAAAGCCAACCCCAGCGGTGCTAATGAAAAAACCGCCTTTCAGATTGAAGAAACCGATATGCCAACGTTATGGGTTCAATGCGAAAAATGTGGCAAATGGCGAAGGCTAAATGAAGGGAAGGACCCATTGCAGCTTCCTGAAAAGTGGTACTGTCACATGAACACAGGTATGAAAACAGTCAGTCTCTAGATACTTTATTACATACTAAGCACTTGAATGAAATTGTGCAGTATGGTGTATACCGTACCTATATGTGGCCTGATAGACTAACAGCTTGATGACCATGTGTTCTACACTGTAGTTACTGCTACTTACTATGTGTCTAGATTTAGAACAAAACAATTGCGAAAAACCTCAAATTGAATTCGATCCGGACAACCTCACTGAAAACATCGAGACATCCTTTACACGAGGATCTCTCGTTTGGGCAAAACTAGAACGATTTCCTTGGTAAAATCTGCCAGAGGCGCATCTCAAATTAGTAGGAATGATTTTTGTTTTTTATGGAACTGTAAAGGTGGCCAGGAATAATCGACAATGATCCTGACAGCAATGTGTTCTTCCAGACTATCGACGAATCAACGCCAGAACCGGTAGAGTACCACACGAGTGACATAGCATAGGCGCGCGCGCGTGAGTGCGTGCGTGCGTGTGTGTGTGTGTGTGTGTGTGTGTGTGTGTGTGTGTGTGTCTGTGTGTGTCTGTGTGTGTCTGTGTGTGTGTGTGTGTCTGTGTGTGTGTCCATTGATCAAACAAAATTCTAGTTTGAGTACCACGTGACGTTTATCGAGGAGAGAGCGTCAAGAGCGTGGGTACCGTTCTGGGATCTGCGTCAATTCAACGATCAAGACGTCGCGACGTCGCAAGGAGCGGTAATTCTTATGCAGTACAGACCCATGCACACATGCATACCAACCACTCTATATCTTCCCTCCAGGTTCCCAACCAATATCGGAGAAGTATAGAAAGATCAGTCAGAACGGCGTCCGAGCTCGCCAAGTTGTCACTCAAAGTAAGGATCACTGCGACCACTACATGCGTACTTACCAAACAATTTCGTATAGAATCGGATAGAGCAGTACTCGTTTAACAACCGCTACAATCCGAGAAGAGATTTGATTCTACAACTTCAAATGTTAGAACAAACAGACGGTAAGCATTTCGTATGTTGGCTAAGTTAAGAGTATATGCTCCTGATACACGCACCATTCACACACTACACTACTTTTTGTATCTCTGGCCTGTGCATCCCTATACGTATAGCATATAGGGAAAAGCTTTAGGGGCTAAAGCACTCACAAAAATTGTCTTACAAGTGTGGATGGTTGTATTTTATATTTGGACCCTCACTGTTGCATGCGGCTCGTTTACCGTGTATTGTCTATCACTATAGTATGTGCCACAGTAGCCAATTCATAGATGGCGGCGTTGGACGTACGGGGATGCTCATCATGCTGGGGGTGTGGCCCTTTCAGACGACTCGAGACGTTTACAATTTCTGACCCAATCAAAAACTACCGTTACCACAAAACGCATGCAGTGGTGCATGCATGTATACGTAGTCATGGTATGAAGTCTGGTAGAGCAAGGAAAGTTCTAACAGCAACAAACTCTTTCACATTCTGTTTAACTGGTTCAAAAATTAATTTAGATAAACAACTCTAGGCCACGCCCAAGAGCGTGTCCGCACTAGCCGACTAAACTTGTTTAAGTTGTTTAGAAATCTCAACATGTTTAGAATTAGCGTGTCTGCATTAGCACTAACACATGTTCAGTTGGCAGCTAAGTTAGACAACTTCAGCTAAACCTAAAGTTCAGAGGTAGTCTAGTTTAAGTTCAGGCCTGCTTGTTCAAGTTACGCTCTTATGAGACATTCTGAAAAGAAAGCGCCTCAGGCAGTCCGAGGAAAGAAAGAGAGAGAGAGAGATGCTACAATGTATATTAGAGGACACCACGGTTAGCTAGCAGGTCCAGTACGCGAGAATTTAAAGCCGAGTGCGGACGCCCTCAAATAAACAGATAGATTTTAATTAATTAAACAAGTTTTATTCTAAACTAGAGTTTAGATCAGATCTAGTGCGGACACAGTCTTAATCTTCGAGGGCGATTACTCACTTCTCTAGCGACGCTGCTGCCAAAACGTTTCAAGAGCCAGAAAGCTAAGGATAAACCTACACACCTGTATGTGTTCCCTTTGTATATTGGCGTCTTAGTGTTAAATTAATAGTATTGCATGGAATAAGCGCGTCTCAAACGATCATTGATATTTGATAAACACATTGTGCTCCCTTCAATCTGATCCTAGATCCGTGCATGTATCGTTTCTGTAATTCTAGATCGTGACAGTGACACCAGTCCAGAATGGAAGTGCTCCGACGTTGCCACCGAGACCGAGGACGCGGACGACGAGCGAGAAGAGAACGCAGACGAGCACACAAAGCGAAACAAAGTAAAGCGCAAACCTCCTCCAAAAGGCAAGAACGCGACAAGCAAAGATACGGAATCGAAGAGCAAGAAGAAGAAGAAAAAAACGAAGCGTCCCGCACAAACAGCAGACGTTGACGACAATGAGAAAGATCAGTAGCTCAAGAGCATGCACCGTCACAATGCCAAACCTGTTGAGTATATCTGCGCATGTTAGAGGTATAGAGTGGCAGACCGAGATGAGTTGCACGACCGTCTATAGTGAACGATTCTGTGTATAGGTACAGAGTTACTGCAGATATGTGTTGTAATCATGCAGTCTTATCTATTGCCACATTATAAATCCGTTGTGTGTGTGTGTGTGTGTGTGTGTGTGTGTGTGTGTGTGTGTGTGTGCATGTGTGTGTTCGTCATACGAATCGCGTCGACGTGCATGCATAGCTACTCTTGTTGTTGAGTGATTCTTGGACATTATATAAGGCAGTGATAACAGGGAAGACGCTTGTGCCCTCGCTTCGATCGACAGTGACCGCACTGTTAGCGACATGCCGGTGTTCCTGCCTGTGCGACAAACTTTCTCGTCAATATCAATTAACTTTTGAAAGCCAGAGAACAATCATGTCATTATGCTGCCCCAACAACATGCACTAATTTGTGTAAACTTGTTACTTGGTCTGTCTTTACCACTTTCACTTTGAACTACATGAGACAATAGTCGGCACCTGTACCCCGTCAAGACCCGGATATATCTACGCCAATGCCTGCGGAACAAACAGGCAACCCTCGGGTAGATTCAAATTCACAGAAAATGATAGATAACAGACCGCCTTCATCTATCATTCTAAACAGAAGTAGGAAAGCGTGCAGTATTGGAACCGACAAACGTATCGCGTTGCATGAAAACCAATAACCAAATATATTCTATTTTACTATCGTCGCTAAGAAAGCTTATCTATCACAACACAAGTACATGTATGATACCTAGCCGTCGTAAACGGGCTACGCTAGTCTCCACTCCATATAAACAAAATCAACTCAAAAACAAGGTCACATTTTATCACCAAGTCATCCCTGTATCCTAACAGCAACTCAGTCTATACACTACCCTACACCTCGGACACCTACCACGTGTGTACTTGTACTGTGCATGTGTATGCCACCGTCTACCTGTCTGACGGGTCGTGCGGCATGCCGAGAGTCGACGAGAAGGGCGAAAATTTATAAGGCGACGACGTGCGCAACGGTCCCTTCGTGTCGGAGAGAAATCCGTTCTGTGTCGAACTCTTACGCGAAGACACGAGACTGTGGAGCGACATCTAATACAAAAACCGGCTTGATAGAAATGCGTATTATATAAGAAACCGGTCACGATGTTTGTTAGACGTACGTCTGGACTGCTGGTGTCGCGTAGGAGGCTTTCCATTCTCGCTTTGTCTTTGAGAACTCGCTGAAGTCTGTCTTGTAGAGCCGTGTTCTCCTGTTCGAGTCGCACGACGTGTACCTCGAGCTGTCTCGCGTTGTGAGCCTTTTCACGCTCCCTGTCTTCGACAGCGGCAAGTCTAGAAAGTCATGAATGAATGTTAACCCTCTAGTACCGGTCAATAGCGTGCACTAGAAGAGTTAAGAAATCTGACTGGTACAGTACCGTAACAGTCCCGGATAATCAAGAATCAGTACAGTACCGGTACTAGTCTCTTGCACAGCCCATCTTAACGCGCGCGCGAGGAGCGAGGAGCGCGTTAAGAGGAGCTGTGCAAGAGACTATACCGGTACCTGCATATCAGACTGTCAGTCACGTGTGTTCAACTGTTCAAACTGTCAGTCAGTGGTGTCCACTTGTTGATGCGTCGCAAAGTTTGGCCAAAACAACGAGTAACCAACCATTGAAGAAGCACTAGAGTGCAAACCCCTGGCTGCTATGCAGCTTGAATGTAACTAATCAGATAATAAAAATTAGTTTTATTATTTATTTGGTCACGTGTTATGACGGACCAAGTCGTACATCACGTGACCGGACGGTGTTACTGTACGTACCTTAGCGTTTCACGCCTCCGAAAACAAAAATTTGGCAACAGTCACTTCAAATTCTACAGATCATCATGATTCCCATATTTTGGTGTAACTTCTGTCCGTAACCTTTCCGGTCATTTAATTTTTAAATTTTAATTTTCATTTTTCAAATTTTTTTGACTCACGTTTCATTTTTTTGTAGGCATTTCATTGGAGACATGGATTAGTGAGACAAATTTGTAAACAAGAACAAATAAATATATATATATATATATATATATATATATATATATATATATATATATATATATATATATATATATCTATTATTAAATATATTAATTTACATTTCTGTCTAGGTATAGATGATTAAATACATTATTTATAAGTATTAAATATATTATTTATAAGTATTAAATACATTATTTATAAGTATTAAATATATTATTTATAAGTATTATATATATATTATTTATAAGTGTTATATAACTATACTTATAAATAATTAACTATATTATATATAAGTATATAGATGATTAGATATATTAATATATTTAATCACATAAATCTATAGCTAAACCAAAAGTTGTGGCAATCGCGTGCTGGTAAAAGTCCATTTTCCAAAACTGGTCAGCCCATATGCAACCCCCTACTACACCCCTGCCTCACTCTTCAACAATTGATCACGAATGCTGATGACAATTTCTCAGAATCAACACTTGCAATTGTGGACATTGATTAGTACGGACAAATTTGTAAACAAGAACGAATCCACATTTCACTGAACTCGCTTAGTATGCAACAAAATTGCGTTGATTTTTTATTGAATTTCTCATATTTAGTTTGTTGATCACGTGACTATTTGAACCTCAGGAGTTGCAAGATCAAAGTTAATTTGGCACCCAATTCTCTCTCTGTCACCAAAATTCAGTCATTATTTCAATTTTGGCAACACAAAGTTTACTAAACTTGAAAATAGAAAAATTAAAAATTAAAATTAAAAATTAAAAATTAAAATTTGAAATTTAAATGGCTGGAAGGGTCGGCCAGTGATCACGTGACTGAACACCCTGTGTCTGTAATTTCGAGTGTCTGTTTACATCAGTCTTTCTTTTCTCGTTGTGTGTCACCAGTTGGCACATTTCAAAATCTGAATTCGTTTAAGGTTCTCATAGTTATCAGGCTGCCTTATGTTTGCTTACGTTTCGACTAATTGTTGTTTCTCACGGAGCAGCTGGCGGTGCATCTCCTCAGCTCGCGATCGCCATTCATTCTCTTTGATCAGACGTCGGGTTGCTGAGTCGAGCTCGTCCTGTAATGACACTACGCTCGATTCCAGTGAGCGCCTCTCCCTCTCGTGCTTCTCTCTAGAATTTAGAGACACTAGATTGAATAGAAGTAGAGAATTCGTGCAGTTTTGTTGACTATGGTATGTCTGACTATCTCTATACTTGACTGTCAAATTGTCAGTACAAAAACAACAAAATCTGAAAATAAACGAAACCCTTCTGTCTGTCTGTCTATCTGTCTGTCTGTCTGTCTGTCTGTCTTTCTATCTGTCTGTCTATCTGTCTGTCTGTCTTTCTATCTGTCTGTCTATCTGTCTGTCTGTCTGTCTACCTGTCTACTCTGTCTGTCAATGATGATATATTTGGAACATTGAAGTCTACTTCAACAATCATCTAGCTCGTAACTAAGAGACCTGTCTGTCTGTCAGTCTGTCTACTCTGTCCGTCTGTCTGGCTACTCTGTCCGTCTGTCTGGCTACTCTGTCTGACTGTCTGTCTGTCTCTCAGTCTGTCTGTCTACTCTGTCTGTCTGTCTACTCTGTCTGTCTGTCTACTCTGTCCATCTGTATATGCTGTCTGTCTGTCTGTCTACTCTGTCTGTCTGACTGTCTGTCTGTCTGACATTCAAAGTCAAGTCCCTTAGTTAATGACTTTGCTGTTTGCAAGGACTGGTTTGTATTTAAAAAAATCCTAGCGTACGTACAAGTAGAATCTGTATGAGAATAAATTAACTATCTGTATGTCTGTATGTCTGTCTGTCTAGTCTGTCTGTCTGTCTGTCTGTCTGACTATCTGTCTGTCTGTCTGTCACTGATGATATATTTGGAACATTAAAGTCTACTTTAACAATCAGTTAGCTCATAACTAAGAGGTCTGTCTTTCTGTCTGTCTGTCTGTCTGTCTGTCTGTCAATCATATTTATTCGAACTTTTATCTATCATACGTTTCCGCAATGCAAATAACTATTTATGCCGTCCAACTATCAGTGTTCATGAACTAAACTAAACTCAAAACTAAACTATTAACTCTAAAAACTCTGAAAGCAGCTGTAGTACATGCAAAGCCCTCAGCGCCAGCTAGTGGTTAAAGCACTGAGTGGCATAAAGTTACTTCTGTTGTCTCCAGTCAATGAAGATGACTTCTTAGAGATGACGTTTGCACTGTACTTTTGGAGTTGGACTGAAAAGCGTTTGGGGTTCAGAAGTCGATAAGCTCCGTTGCATTTAGTCTTCCGAATTCATCTTATGATTTCTTTGCTACTTTAAAGGATTTTAATCTATCAATCCCCATGCTCCAAAGTGTTCCATTACTAATGGAACTGCACAAACAATTGAACCTCCTGGTAATTGTTGTTTGTTGTATTTTGCTTTCTTCTTGTCTGCTTTAGCTCTTCTCTGCAGTGGCAGCATCTGTCTGTCTTTGTCTGTCTGTCTGCCTCTTTGTCTGTCTGTTTCTTTGTCTGTCTGTCTCTTTGTCTGTCTGTCTGTCTCTTTGTCTGTCTGTCTTTCTGTCTGTCTCTTTGTCTGTCTGTCTGTCTGTCTGTCTGTCTGTCAATCACATGTCTGTCTGTCTGTCTATCTGTCTGTCTGTCAGTCGGTCTCTTTGTCTGTTTGTCTGTCTATCACATAATTCACATCCATAGAAAGCAACCCTGCCAGCTTGCCCATCAATGTCTCTTATTCTAAAGTTGAATACCTTGCTGATATATACTTCTCACTTCTGCGCCTCTTGCCCTCAAAGTAACGTTGCCCTTGAAGATCCACTTCTTCACTCAACAAAGCCAGCTCTGTCTTTTGCACTTCAGACTGACTGAAGAGAGCAGTTATTTCTTCTCGAATGGACGTGTTAGCAGCCTCACTCTGTCTATACTAAAATCAAACACACACACGATAAGTTTGAAACACTGAAGTCTGTGTGTGTGTGTGTGTGTGTGTGTGTGTGTGTGTGTGTGTGTGTGTGTGTGTGTGTGTGTGTGTGTGTGTGTGTGTGTGTGTGTGTCAACATCTATTCAAGTTGTCAGTATTCGTCACCTTTATCTCTACGAGTTTTACCTTTTCCTGCAGTCGCTTGTACTTCTGCTTTTGCGTAGTCAAACTCGACTCAAGTTCCGACACACGATGCTGCAATAGCTGCAACGTGCTACGACTGCTGACGTCATTCTCCTGTGCACAGTCCAATTTCGCTCTCAAATCGCTGGCAATCTGTTGCGACTGAGCTCTAGAACCAACCAAATAAAAACACAAGAGTGACAAATGTATTCTGTAACTTGAAAATTATTTCGATAACTTGAAAAAAAGAGATAAATATATTGAGTGACTGTCTTGGTGCACATACAGTGTACGTATAGCAAACTACATCAATACATGCATACAGGCAGAGAGACAGACAGACAGACAACAATGAAAGAGACATTCAGAACATCATTCATTAGAATTTTAGTAGTATTCAATCCGTATGTCTCAGCAGATGGACATTTAGCTTAGCAGTTTTACCTACAGTGTTCTTGTAAAATTTTGCTTTTTGTGTTCAATAGTGAAATAAGACAGACAGACAGACAGACAGACAGACAGACAGTGACAGACAAATGGACAGAAAGACTGACAGACAGATTGAGCTGTCAAAACATTTTGCAGCTTCAGAACCTCAGATTGATGTTTAGCTATCCTCAAAAGTCCTGAAAATTCTGCAGCCCACATTCTTCATAAATGTTTAGATCCTGATCAATCAATGAGTGATATATCGTCTAATACTAAGCGACAGCAGCATCATCTGATAGATAAGGTCATGAAAGCTCAAGTCAATATTCTATTGGATAAAGAATCTGGAAAGGATTCAGCACGACTACATTCCTTGCAAGGAAAAGGTGCAAGCTCATGGCTAAATGCTATTCCATCAACCCAGAATCTCACAATCTTACCTGGAAAGTTCGCTTGGCGGCATTCATGAGGTTGAGGATGGCAATGCCCTTGCCCTTGTTGGCAGATAAGTGCGAATGTGAATGTAGAAAACTATCAATAGAGAAGGGTATCATCTGTTGACTTGTAGAGTTGGAGGTGGACCAGAGTGGTCTCACAACCGTATGGTTTCTTTATGGGCAGATTGTCTTCACCAGCTACATGCACCGTACTATATTGAGCCTAAAGATCGTTACGCCACTTCCAGTAGAAGGCCAGACATCTACGTGGCTGAATCATTCTGCCTGCCAGCAGCAGAATTAGATATTGCATGCTCTATCACATCCATTCGGTAAAGATATCCTACCTAGAGCTGCTTATACTGTTGGGGCTGCGGCATCCAGAAGAGAAAAGATTAAACACACAAAGTATGACTCCCAACTGCTACCAGGAAGGTATGCACCAACAGCAATCCCTTTGGTATTTGAACATTATGGCAGATGGGGTGATAAGGCTCAACAGTTTTCAACAAATCTGTTTCTCTCATGTCTTATGATGAGGATGATTGTCAGAATGCATCCAATTTACAAAATATTGGAGACAACATTTATCAGTTCAGTTACAACAATGTAATGCTAGAGTGATTTCCAGGAAGACATCCCACTTACTGGAACATACAAGGAAAGTCAAGAGAATGAACAATATACACAATTACTAATGTGCTTTACTGTACAGCCCTATATAAGGCTGGTTTCTGTAGAGTTTTAGTTTGGTAGAGATTTTGTATTGGGACAGTAGAGTTGCTTAGTTGTGTTGAATGTAGATTTCAATGTTGAAAATATATGTATGGGACAGACAGACAGACAAACAGACAGACAGACAGACAGACATTCAACATTTGACTATAGGTCCCTTTCCTCTAGTCATAATGTGTATGTGTATTTAGTGCATATATAGTGTGCATTGTAGTTTTAACCAGTTTTCACGTATGTACTAGATGTAATGGACACGTAGATTAGCTATTGCTTTGGTGCCACAGTTCATTACAAAAAATATATGTATTGACAGACAGACAGACAGACAAACAGATTATTTCATTCGAACGCTTAATCTACCAATAACAAGCACTAACTTTATGCAAAACAATAACAATCAATGGACAAAATGTTGAATGTCTCTATCATATGTAAAGTCATCAAAGTTGTACTTAGACAACTTTGACAACTTCTTAAAAATCATTCGAACAGACAGACAGACAGACAGACAGACAGACAAACTAAGTCAACCCAAGTTCACCTTTCCAGCTGTTCATGCTGTAGTTGTGATCTCAGCATCTCAACTTGTTCGCGCTGAGTGCCATAGTCATCCTTCGTTGCAGCCATACTCTGAACCTCATGCTGAAGATCATCTCTAGTCGTAACAGCTTGCGATAGTTCAGACATCAACTCATTGATCTACGTAAGCCAAGAAAAGCAATTAATTAAATAATTAATATTAATTACTAATTAGTTATTAATTAATTAATTATTAATATTAACTATTATTAATTAATTAGTGTTAATTCATAATTAATTAATACAATGAGTTAATGAGATCATGTGTCTGTTGTTATGTACTTTCTCTTCGGCTTGAGAGAGACTGCTTTGAGCTTTGTCCCTATCACCCTTGGCAGCCTCGTGATTGACTCTCTCTTCATCCAACTCGGCAGTCAGCTGCCTACATTCTTCACTTTTCTGTGAACAGAAAGAGCAGCATACATATTCAAGTCTAGAGACACATGCACACACATCACACATAAACAAACAAACATAAACAAACCAAACTGTAAATAAACACAACAAATAAAAGAAAACAAAAATAACCAACTAAACAAATACAGACACAAACAAAAATGTAAACAACAAAACGTAAACAAGCTACACAACAAATGTAAACAAAGATTAAAAACAAAAAACAAAATAATGAACCAAACCAATACATATACAACAGACACATACAAACAAAGAAACACATGCAAAACAAACAAATAAAAACAAATGCATACATAAACATACACAAACAAACACAATAAATCACTAACACAAAAGCCGTAAACAATGCACACACACACACACACACACACACACACACACACACACACACACACACACACACACACACACACAATAACAAACTGTGATGCATCCAACCCTTTCAAGGTTGCTTTTCAGCGATTTGTTTGCGACGTCAAGACCAGTAATCTGTTCTACCTGCTCTTGTAATTGAGTCAAGAACTACAAAACACACCACAAAGTCCAATTGACGACAGACAACAAACTCACATGTAAAGACACACACGCATGCACGCACGCACGCACGCACACACGCACGCACGCACGCACGCACACACACACACACACACACACACACACACCACTTTTCAGTGTGGCCTTATCGTATTTTAAACCCTACCCTTTCCATGTCGCCATCTCTCTTTGTACTCACAAGTTCCAGATCGTGTGTCTTTGTCCTCTCTTCGAAAAGTGAAGCATCAAGAGTCGAAACGGTTTCTCTCAATGACATCAGCTCCTTTGTGGCCTTGTCCAACTCCTACAAATATTGCCATGACAACAACAACTGTGTTGAAAAATACCTCTTACTCTCTTTTGGAGTGCCAAAGATTCGTGAAGTTGCTTTGCCTCGTCGACAGAGATTTTCAGTTGGTTTGTGATTCGGGTGTTCTCCGATGTCAATTGACATTTCTGTCTGTTCCACTCGTCTTCCATCTCCTGTGAGTTTGTCTCGTACGTCGCCTGCACGTTCAAACAATCTCAAACCATACGCAATGGTACAAAACAAAAAGCAAAGAAAATAGACATTCAAGTTATCAGGAAAGGATCCATGCTAACAAATAAAACGAAACAGATGAGACAATAATGAGTAGAGACATAACTAAAATATTGATATCAATGACAACTACTCTAAATCAAGTAAATTTCACACACACACACACACACACACACACACACACACACACACACACACACACACACACACACACACACACACACACACACACACACACAAGCATTTGAACGTACCCACTGTAAGCCAAAAAAATTTTAAATTGAGAAATTATTTTTTCGAAAGATATTTAATTTTGAAACATGCTAGAAACGTATGCTCAAGACAGATTAAACTAAGTTAACTACTCATGGTAAGAATGATGTAGTTAAAAGGGCACAGCTCCTACACATGCACCACTGGTACGTATTCAAGCTGTGCCACTGAGGTGACACAATAAAGCCAAATGTCCAAACATTTCCGTCATCACCCCCTAACTTGTCCAGCTGCACTGAAACCATCGAATGGCAAAGTGCAGGATCCGGACAATAAATGTGGACAGGATCTTCGGAGATACTCGAACGATCTTGATGTGCCTGTGACCTTTAGTTTTCGCTGAGACATAACAAAGGCAGGTTTCAAAGACCAAATGAACGGCTCTCCAAAAGATGTAGTGAGAGACTGAGAATACAGGATTTTAAAAACAATGGAAGATACTCTATTACTACAGGAGATCCCTTGTGCCGTATTTCCACGAATAGTGCCCCATGGGATGCTATTTTTCATAGGTCTAAAACATGGGGCATTATTATTTTTACAAGCAGAGATTCGTTGCATTTTTCATGTGCATACCATCACATTACACATACAAACTCAGGGCCAGATCCAGAGAGGGGTTAGGGGGGTTGTAACCCCTCTTTTCCAATAGGCTTGGTTCAGTAATTTCATATAATTTCATTAGAAAAGACAAAATTCGAAATGCTATAAATAGCTGCTAACGGTGAACCTCTCTTTCAAAAATTCCTGGATCCGACGCTGATTAGCTACCTAATGTATCTTACAGTTACATCCCCTAGCTACTTTCACT
>NC_085091.1:6447683-6462683 GCF_963422355.1 Corticium candelabrum | reverse complement strand
CAAACAGACTGACAGACACATAGACAGACAGACAGACAGACAGACACACACACACACACACACACACACACACACACACACACAATTCAGTGTTTGTCAAATTGGTAGCCCGGACGCTCCGGAAAACCACAAATATTGGATGGGCAACCAAACATACATTTACAGGTAGCCCAAGACAATTACACACTGTTCGGTACAAAATTCTTGTCGTATTAACAATTACATGCAAGAATTTCAGTTCATCTAGATTCTTACTCTATATTCCAAAATCGGTTGTCTAAGTACTTTTCCTATTAAAAATTAATGGCAGCAACATATTTAAATATAATTATTGATACAATTAAACATAAATTATTAATACCAAAAATTTTCTGGGCCTTTACTAAGTAAGCAGCTTCTGCATGTTTAAGACAGGCAACTTAACATTTTCCTGGGCAACCAAATCACATGGGTAGACTTGAGCCAGTTTCCCTCTGCCCTCATCATTCCCCGGATTGTCAATCCTCAGCGTAGAGAGACTGGTTTCAGACTGCCCACCAACGTCACTAAATGCACTACGTGCTCGCCATTATTGCACCTCATTACCGATCTGTATCAGACGTGGAAAGTTACCAGACGTATGTTGTTCCAATAAACGGCTCCGGAAGCCAATAATTTATGCAAGATGTAAACCAAGCAGCCAACGATCTTGTAGGTTGTACAAAGACAAGCGCACATTACACTTCAACACATGAACTGCGTCTCAGCCGTTTCTTGTCTAGACCCATTTGCATCGGATTCGGAAGCTCTTAGAGCCAAACTCATAGCACAAACGACGCGTAAGATGCCCTGATCGTCTGACAAAAGACAAAACTCACATTCAAAAGCCGCACTAACTCATAGATCAATGCAAATCTAGGCACAGAAAGCGATAGGAACGCTTTCCTGACAATTTGTGAAGTGTTTGTGCGCCACCAAGGACTGTTACCAGACATGTGGAATGTGCCCAAGGCAGCTGGCACACAGTACGCACTAAATGGCAGCATTTAGTGACATCAGTAGGCGGTCTGAAACCAGGCTCTCTGTGCCAAGGATTAACTTAACAATCCAGGGAATGACAAGGGTGGAGAGAGACTGGGTCAAGTCTAACACATGGGCACATGGTAGCCCAGGGACAACTAACAAGTGTGACAATTTCAATTACTGTTAAATACCTTACTGTTTCTAATGTTTTTTGAGACTATCTCCTTGCGAGCCTCTAAAAATAATTTTGAATTTATTTTCAAATCATAATTTTTAGGCTTTGATGTGATTAGTCATTTCTCAATCTAATTACTCCTCAGCACAATAACGCAGCAAAGTTTTCTGCCAGTTGACTCTCTACAGAAGCAGTAGTGTATTACTCCGCATTTTGCTGCATGCCCATATAAGTGAGGTTTACCAAACCTTTCTTGAGGCAGTACTGGTAACGAAAAAACTGGCATGCTAGTACAGAGTGGGTAAGTGCCGGCATGATGGTGGCACTGTACTGGTGGAAGGAAAGGCGATAGATATATTAACATCACACACATAATCCGGCCATGATGGCAGAGCCAGAGTAGATTAGATGGCACTTACGAGAGGCAGGAGAGAGGCACAATTGCCATGGAAGAGCATCACACAAAGCATTAAAGGACACATTAGTCTAGCACATGGAAGAAAATCATATACCATTGCCACAAAACTTCACGTACTTTGAAGAAGTCATTTGACCCGCATTTTGCTGCATGCCAGTAAACCCCATAGTATACTGTACCAGCACCCTAGTCAACTTCAGTGTATACCGGCATGCAGCAAACTGCGAGGTAATATGCTATATCGCATTGGAAGTAGTACTGGCAGTTCGGTTTGAAAGAGAAAGCCATAGCTTCTTTGCTGAGTCACCATCTTGAGCTGTGAACTTCCGTCTAGCAGCCATTTTTGACAATGTTTTGTGCGCATGCGCAGAGGCAGAAGCAGGGACATAAGATAACTTTTTAGACTAAAAATATTTTTTTATTTATTATCCTTTAATTTTTCAATGGTAAAATCTTTGAAAAGACTATTACTCGAAAACATTGGAGCAGTAGGGTAGACACAGACAGCAGGAGAGACAGACAGAGGGACATACATACTACATCTACAGACAGGCAGGCAGACAGGCAGGTAAGTACACAGTCGGACAGACAGGCAGATAGGCAGGTAAGTACACAGACAGACAGATAGACAGGCAGACAGGTAAGTACACAGACAGACAGACAGGCAGGCAGATAGGCAGGCGGGTAAGTACACAGACAGACAGACAGACAGGCAGGCAGGTAAGTACACAGACAAACAGACAAGCAGATAGGTAAGCACACAGACAGACAGACAGACAGGCAGGCAGGTAAGTACACAGACAGACAGACAAGCAGATAGGTAAGTACACAGACAGACAGACAGACAGACAGGCAGATAGGCAAGAAGCAGTAAGTAAGTACACAGAGAAATAGTTGGATGAAACAAGCAAACCAACAACACAAACAGAATACCCAATCTTGACACCGAAAAAAGCACCAATATAACAACCCAAAGACGCAGCAGCTCACGTCATCACAGCAACTACCAACCTCCTTCAGTTCCCTGTTTGCATCTTCCATCTCACTTTTCTCTTGCAGGGAAGACACCGCTGTAGACTGCAACTTCCCCTTCAGATTTCCAATCTAAAAGTAAGAAAGAATCACGATCAACAGAGTGATGCAATAAAAGATTGACAAAGATGACCTCTGTTTCTAGTCGATCTTTAGTTGATTCGGCTCGTTCTCTTTCTTCATCAATTTGTCCTTCCATTCTAACCAGCTCGGCTCTCAGTTCCTCGGCACTTGCTGTGTGTTGTTGGATGGATTCGGTACGAGCCTGTAGCTGAGCTTGTAAACTGCTGCACTCGCGAGATAGATCCTCAATAGTGTTCTCATACCTAATAGACAGACACATGAGGTATAAGACACAGCCATACATGCAGTCACAAACACATGCATTCACAAACACGTGACTACATTAATTATCACACAGCACATTTGATTGTTAAGATTTCTCATGAATATTTGATTACAGAAAGAAAGTACGTGACCATACTGTGTCTTTGCTCTTGCACTTTCCACCTTGAAGTCTTCCTGCCAACCCGTACAAACACAAAATACATTAGTTAATAAAATATGCAGAATATTGTGATGATCGTCTGACTAGTTCAGTTGACAGCAGCAGCTCTGTGTCCTTTGATGTGCCCAGCTCTTTACGTACCAGAGATAGTCGTGTATCTAATTCGTTTCGTTCTTGTGTCTCTGACTCCAACTGTGCCTGAAATGCAAGCAATGCAACGTAAATAGCAGAAACAATGCTCTAATTATAACAACAACAACAACAATGATATTAACACTTGGTTGATTTAATTATGTATTTGCCTATCAAATTGTGTCTGTCTGTCTGTCTCTCTGTCTGTCTGTTTGACTGGTGTGATGCATTTTGCAATGCAGGGTACTATGTACTGTCCAACTACTAGTAGTGTTCATCAACTAAACAAAGCTAAAACTAAAACTCGGGTAAAACAAAAATAAGGACTACACTTAAAAGCTACAGTGTATACAAGCAAAGATTGTGTGTGTGTGTGTGTGTGTGTGTGTGTGTGTGTGTGTGTGTGTGTGTGTGTGTGTGTGTGTGTGTGTGTGTCTGTCAGTCTGTCTGTCTGTCTGTCTGTCTGTCATGTGTCTGTCTGTCTGTCTGCAGTTTGTGTCTGTCTATCTACAACAACAATGATATTAACAGTTTGTTAACTTAATTATGTGTTTGCCTATCAAATTGCATAACTGTCTGTCTGTGCATCTGTCTGTCCGTGTGTCTGTCTGTCTGCGTGTCTGTCTGTCTGTGTGTCTGTCTGTGTGTCTGTCTGTCTGTTTGTGTCTATCTGTCTTCTGTGCCTGTCTGTCTATCTGTAAGAAATCATTATCAAGTTGAGCCTAGAAACAGATATTTCAATGGCTCACCCACATTCTTGTGACACCCTAAACTCAACTGCCAAATGATTAGGCTACGCGGCAGAGATGCGAGAACAAAGAAAGATGGCAAATATGGTCAACAACAATCCATATCAGAATCTACCACGCCATGTATCTCATTGGTTTTTTAGCACTTTGGCTTTTGGGGCCCCATGGTTGAAGAATATTTAAATAAGGTCTCCAAGAAGTCGAAAGATGAACAAGGAAGGAACAATAAAGCAGACTTTAGCAATAGACGGAGGAAGTAACTGTCTGTAGTTGTACAGTCTTGCAACTCTCAAGTGATTTTTAAGAAATTGCTAAAGTTGTCTTAAGTGCAACTTCGATGATAGAGACCTTCAACATTGTCCATTGACTGTTATTGTTTTGCATAAAGTTAGCACTTGTTATCGGTAAAGTAAGCGTTCTAATAAAACAATCTGTCTGTCTGTCTATGTTTGTCTGTCATGTGTGTGTGTGTGTGTGTGTGTGTGTGTGTGTGTGTGTGTGTGTGTGTGTGTGTGTGTGTGTGTGTGTGTGTGTGTGTGTGTGTGTGTGTGTGTGTGTGTGTCTGCCTGTCTGTGTACGACTATCTGCCTGTCTGTGTTTGTCTGTCTGTCTGTCGCTGTAGTTGCCTGTCATTATGCCTGTCCGTCTGACAGTCCATCACACCATTTATCATCCACATCCTCACATCTATTACGACTCAGTATCTCACTATCAACTATCACATAACATCACTTCACCACTCTATCACACTAACACATCATACTTGAGTCTGCGACAGCTGCTCCGTCAGCTGATGGTTTTCTCCCGTCAATCGAGCAACCTGCTCTCCTTGTGTCACCCCAAAACTTCGCCGTTTCTCTCGTTCATCACTTAAATCATTTCTGAGACGTGACACCTGCACGCACACACACAAATACACACACGTGCATGCGCGCGTGCACACACACACACACACAGGACAAATGTCAAGCCTTCCACGTCATTCGGCGTTGACCTTAAGGTCAGTTGCGGAGATAGCTCACCCTGCCTCTAAAGACAGGGCCTCCATGCGCTATGTGGAGGCATAGAGCCAGTGCTATAATCCACCTGGAGCTTGGCCGGAATCATCCAGATGCACTGACTATGGCGCAGCTCTGGGACTGGACACCAAGGCCCACAAGTACCAGTCTGCTGCATGATGTTACTTGCATAATGTTACTGCCAAGCCAGCGGTCATGTCCACCCCAGTCAATGACCAGGTACTCATTTATACTCCTGAGTCGAGAGAAGCAATTGTGTGTAAGCTTCTTGCTTAAAGAAATTATGCCATAGCTCGCCATCACTGTGACTTGAACCTACAACCCTGCAAGGTCCCGAATGTTTTCATTCTCCAAATGCATTCTCTAACCAATTGAGCCACAGCATGCGTGCGCGCACACACACACACACACACACACACACACACACACACACACAAGTAAACAAAATATGTCAACAATTAAAACCCTAAATCTGACCGTTTCATTCAAGGAAGCATTTTCTTGCTCCAACTTTAGACATTTATCACTTAGTTGTGTGATTCTCTGACTGTGTGAGTCTCTGTCTTCCGACACCTTCCTTATCGTCTTTTCGTGATTAGACTTTGTAGCTTGAAGGTCACCTGCAAGTTGCACAAAATTGTAATAAAAATTAATAAATTATGAGAAATTAATTAATGAGTTTAAAACGGCAAATATTATCAGCTGACAATAAATAAGCAAGCAAGATGATAGTTCTTGCCATACTCACTCACGCATACACTGTACGTGTGCATACTAAAATTCACTAATTGATATCAATAAATACAATTATGTTTAACTTATCAATGTTGACATAGACAGTGACTTGGACGTTTTCATGCTTGTCAACTTGATTTGGTCAATCAATTGTCGATGTAAAAATTATCAGTCTTTCAGTTGCATAAGGCCATACAAACTACATATATAGTTTCACGTCAGCCTCTTCCTGAATTTAGCTGAAGGTAATACAGTTGTACGCAGCACCTTTTAATATTAACTAACACATTTTTACTCATAATTTAATATTAACAAGTTATTGTAGTCAGTAGGTTTCACAGGCTCACAGCTTTTATTAAAAGTGATGCATGAGATGGACAAGTGACAATATGGTGGCTGGAGTATGCGCACGTGTCTAGGTGTGGTGGTAGCTTGACTTGTGCAGTCGTGATGACTACAACCACACTATCTGACTCTCCCACTCAAAGCACCAAGCAGGAATATCGTCCAGCGTCGTAAAAGCTGAGATTTCGTACAATCAAGTGATTTTCAGTGCATGTGATTTTGGCCGTCTGTACATGTCCCACTGAAGGGTAACTACTGTGGCATCGGGAGGTTTGCGAGTGATGGGGGCACTGACGCAAAACTGTATATGTAGTTTGTATGGCCTTACATTGTTGCTCAAAGGTCAATCAAGGAAATCCTCAATTAGCATAACTGAACTTAATTAACAGTCACTAAAGTCAAGAAAACTGTCTACATAAAGGTTGCTGTTAGCTCCTTACAAACATTAGCTGTAGCAACAGACAAAAATTTGGCTCATGTAGCTAAGTGCATAAGCTGCCCTGTCACACACATGCACACTTGCACTCATACACAATGACATACACATGCACACACACACACACACACACACACACACACACACACACACACATATGCACACACACACACACACACACACACACACACACACACACACACACACACACAGACACACACACACACACACCAAATACTTTCATAGTAAAACATACTTCTGTGTCGATCCTTTACTTCTTGCACTTCTTTCAACCGCTTTTTCTCCTCTTCTGCTATTCTCGCCGTAAGTACACGTACTTCTTTCTCAGCAGCAGCCAATTTCCTGCCCAGAGCTTGTGCCTCTCTCTTTTGCTTATCTCTCTCTGTCACCAACACTTTCTTGGCTTCTTCATGTTGAGTCTTAAGCTTAGCCTTTTCTTCTTCAGTTTGCTCTTGCACTTTCCTCATTGATTGTTCGTAGTCTCGTTTTTCCTTTCCAGCCTTTTTTTCAGCAGTTGTCACGTCAGTTTGGAGTTGTTGAACCTTCAGTTCACCTGCTGTCAAATCGCTCAGCATCCTGGCTCGCTCTGTCAAAAGATTAGACACCTGGAGAAAGAAATAAGATCAAATATATTAAATGGTATAAAATTAATGTAAAAAAATCTATGATAGAGTTTACATTGTTTTTTCAAAGTTATTGTGTTAACAGTTAATTTTTATTCTAAAATAATTAGAATGTACAATGAATGCATACTACAACCCACATATGCTACACAATAATACAAAGAATACAAAATATTTTTGTAATAAATAAAAAACAAAGTAGGGATGGTTGCATACTTTAAGCTTGATAAAATAGGAGTGGAAACTTTTGCAGACAAGTACTCATACTTTATACAATTAAATCCCTATTTTTAACTGTGGGAGATTGGTTTCAGATGTAAAGTATGAGTACTTGTCTGCGAAAGTTTCTACCCCTGTTTCTTCAAGCACTAGCTTATAGTACACAGTCATCCCTACTTTGTTTTATATTTACTACATACATATTTTTGTACTCTTGTTCATGTCCTTTTCTTATAGAAACACATGCATTGCTACAACTCAGTATATTTGAGAATTAATTCCTTAGCCTGCTATGTTAATGCTGCTACTCTAAAACTATACACAGAAGTAAAGTTTCATTACTACCAGGCAATGCTAGAACATTAATATATAGTACACACAATATAATTCATTAGAAAGAAACATTGTTACAACTCATAGTATAGTAGAGAATTGCTTAGACTGCTACGTTAATGCTTCTACTCTACATCTATACAAAAGTAAAATTTCATTAGTACCAGGCAATGTAATAGTCTCACGCAGTCAGCCCTTCCCCTTTTTGACTTCCATATCACAAGCTAATTTGATTATGATATGGCAATGAGTGTGTGCATTCCAGTCCCACACAAGCAGAACTCATACCTTCTCTTCTACCAGTTAGAAAGAATGGTCTCTATCACACGCACGTGCAAGTTTTCTGCAAAGATCTTGTGAGGGAAGCGGAGATCCTGTTTGTGGACCCACGCAGAGAACAGGGAAAATCCAACAAAACTGTCGACAAGTCGATCAGCACTGACAGATCGCGAGTAAATCGACGAACGTTTCAAGTAACAGGCAAACAACAGCAAAGCAAAGATCCTGTGAGCAGCTTCGAGAAAGACAAAACTTCCATGAAACTGGCAAGTCGGCATATGCATGCGACTTGTCACATGCAGAGAAAGGCGTGGCAAATTTCACAGTAAAATATGTCGCCCGAATGTGCTAGCACCAAAGGGATAGTCAAAGATGATAGCCCCTGCGTAGCCACGCAAAATGATATAAAAATTGTAGCATTCTATGTAAGCATTTCAAAGCTATGCTATCCCAAAGTGAAAATCGGATTAATATTAACTACCAGTGCCATCCCTACTTAGAGAGTGCTAGCGCACTCTCAGGTACCATAAATAAAAAGAAATAAATAAATAAAATAGATAAAATTACATAAAATAAGAAACAAATAAAGTAGATAAACAGATAAATAAATTTAATAACATAAATAAAATAATAAATTAAAATAAATAAACAAATTAAATTACAGATACATGAAACAGATGAAATAAAAGATAGAATAAGCAAATACATGTACACAAAACAAATAAAATAAATAAGTAAATACTAAATAAACAAATTAATAATAAATTAATAAATTAATTAATACATAAATAAGTAAATAAATAAGTAAACAATTAATTAATTAATAATTAATTAATTAATTCATAATAAGTAAATAAATAAACAAAATTAATTTATATACATATATACATAAATAAATAAATAAAATGTTAAACAAATTAATGTAAATAAGTAAATAAATTAATAATAAAGAAATCAATTAATTAATACATAAATAAGTAAATAAATAAATAAACAAATTAATAATAAATTAATTAATTCATAATAAGTAAATGAAAAAGTAAATAAGTAAATAAAATTATATATATAAATACATATATACGTAAATAAATAAATAAAATGTTACACAAATTAATATAAATAAATTAATTAATTAATTAATTAATAAAAATAAACAAACAAACCAGAAATTAATTTAGTTGATTGCTCTAAAGCACAACCATTTCATCAGTCCACCTGTTCTCGTGCTGATCCCTTGGCAAACTCCTGCATCCCTTCTGCACTCAACAACTCGGCTATCGACTCTGCTTCCCTCACATTCGCACTCTTCTCCACATGCACGTTCATCAGTTCTTCCTTCAGCACGTCGTTCTCCCTCTCCAGTTCGGCGACCAGCTGGTCCTTCTCTCCAGACAAATTCCTAATATGCTCGACATATCCCTCAACCGCCTGCATCTCCTCTGCTTGTTGTGTCTTGAGCGCGTCCATTCCCTGTATTGTCTCTCGCAGCGTCGTCTCCGTTCGCAGCACTTTCCTATACAAATGGCGTATTTTTCTGTCGTCCGATACGTCGGGTCGAACTCCATCGTGCATGAGATGCTCCTCAATCTGGAGATCTTCTTGTTTCTCCTAGAAAAATGAAGAAGGAATATCGACGAAGCTAAGAAAAGTTGGTACGATTCGAAGCGTTGCCTTTGCTGTTGCCATTGTGTCCGAGAAGAAACCGCCGGCGTCTGCAGCTGCTGTAATAGCTCTGTAATGGTCTTCAACACACCTGTTGTTAGCGCGTCCCGTGATCTCCCGAGCAACCAGCGATTGGATAATGCTAGTCACGTGATCAACTCGCAGTCGTTCTGGACGCGCGAGGCAATCTGATCCGCGCTTTCTCTCTAAGGTCTGGCAACGCAAGACTCGGTTCGCAGCCTCCGCGGTAGTTGTTTGGACGTTTCGCGACGTGCGGGATGACTAAGCTTGTAACATTTGACGCGACCAATACAATAATACGCCTCAGTCGTCCTCTTGGCGAGCAATATTCACTTGCTGCCAAGAAATTCGGTCTTAGCCTGACCGCTGCGCCTCAAGTTCTACATAATCATTTCAAGAGCGTAATGAAAGCAAGTCAGCCCAATTACGGGCGTTCTCTCGGTATGACAGCCAAAGAATGGTGGAAACGCGTCGTTCACGAGACCTTTGCAAGAGCCGGATGCCCGGATGCTCAAAGAGTCGATGTCGTGTTCGAGCATCTGTACGAGGAATACTCGAAATCACATATGTGGCGGGTCTTTCCTGAAGTGCCCGATCTATTGCAGAGATTGTGTGAGAAGAAAACTACGCTGGGCGTGGTTTCCAACTTTGATGATCGTTTGGAGCAACTTCTCGTTTCTCTCCAACTTCGACGATATTTCGCGTTCGTTCTGACCGGATACGAAACCGGGTTCGAGAAACCGTCTCTAGATATGTTTCGGATGGCTTTGCGAGAGGCGAACTGTGATGCTGGTGATGCGTTACACGTGGGTGACAGTTTTAGTCATGATTACCGCCCTGCAATGAGTTTGGGTATCAAAGCACTTTTGATAGACAGAGAGAAAGGAAAGACAGTGATGGATGCCGGTATTCCAGATGGTGACGTAATAGAGTCACTAGACAGTGTTCTTGACCATGCTAGCTAGTAACGTGTAGTTCGTCAGGTGTGCTAGTAAATAAGAGACTAGAATGTAATGTATGAGATTGTTTGTATTACAGAGAGGCATACGTAGTGTATAACACTTAATTAAATTAGACCTAGCTGGCATGGTATGTAGTAATTAGACATAGCACTATGTGGTTAGTACGTTAGTGAGCGTTGTAGAGTGTGTACTAGCAAGTGAGTCTCTAACTAATCGAGCCTGTGTCCACCGATCAAACACAAAAGCATACATGTACAACGAACGGTAATTACAACATATGACTAGAATACTAGAGTAGTTGCGTACGCATGAATGTCATGATGAGCTAATAGTGTTGCTCTACAGTCAGACTGTCTAGCTAAGCAAATACGGTCACTGTATGTGCTGCATTATGCATGCGTTGCATGCTGCTTTCCCGGTAAGTGCAACACTTACGGATTGAGAGTTGTTCGTAGCTAAGAACAAGCGGTCGAAGCGTCATACAACCGACACCGAGTTCATTCGAAGTCAGTCATGATGAAGGTTAGTCTAACGACGCTGTCTCTAAACGCCGAGAAGAAACGTTTTGTGCACTGACCGCATCCTAGCATATTCAATTTAGCAATTCTATGTACGTAGGGCGCCTTGAATAGTACAAGTTGTTGTCTTCGAAACTGCACCACAGACATGTCGTTTAGAAAACAGTAACATAGTATGGATAAAATTGTCTGCTAATATTCTAGGAAAGTAGAATGAAACCGATATTTCCTTTTGCGAGTCGAAAGCACGGGAAGAATTGCCCCAATCTACTTCAGACCTTTAGAATTACAATCGCGACATGTTCAGCAAATCTAGTAACCAATTGCAAACTTTTCTTTGCTAAGAGAAAGCTGCGCTTTTGTTAGGTCTCGACACCAGTTTGGACCTCGAGGCTGCGCAAGGTGCACGCGTCCAGCGTACGCATATCTGAATGGGAAACTAATTTTTTCTAAAACCGTGCAAAGCTATCAATACGCCCTATGTTAGGAACATCATCGTGGTTTGCTTATCCTCGTTCGCTTGTGCAATAGCTACTCAGTTGCGCAGCCCCTAGAGGGTTGTACCTGTGCCTAGGCGAACCCCGTAATTAATGGGGGGCGTAACCGTAACGAACAGCAGCTCCTTGTCCATTTGCCATTTTGCCATTTGCGAACCCCTACTACCGACATGTATAATTTGAACCGTGACAATGTACACTAGTTTCATACTTTATTTCTTCTACAGCTATGACAGAATAGAGCGTACAAGTCAAGCCTCAAGGACTAAACTGGCATGCAGTCCTTGGATACCCGTGAGAACTTCTATCAACTAGATGCATACACACTAACATATTCCTCTTTCATTATTGACCAAAATCACCCGAGCTCTTACTTTTCCGGTCGTCTCGAAAATTACGCCAGTTCTTCATAAAGTCACTGCTGCACGCCACATGCATTCTACTTGCGACGAGAACAGTCCGCTTGCGACATGCAGACCTCCTCACTGCGAGCATGCAAGGATGCGAAAATTGCAGGAAAAACACAGCAAACCTTCGTAAATACGATATCGAATCAAGTTTAAACATTTTTACTTCGAACTCAACCTACAGTGTACATCTAGCATCTTGCAGATTGTCATTGCAGAACGACTGTACAGTGACGTCACTGCCAGATACCGGCATCACTCAATGTCCATGCAGGGCCGACGCACCAGCAAACTTCTCTCTCTAGCTCGATATCTACGTCTCTGAGTGCTACAGTACGGCTAAAAGCTGCTTGTACGCAAGTATAAAACGCGTAGCCCTTCAACAACCGGAAAGAAAGCATCTAACGCGGAAGTTTTGTTCATAACATTATCGACAACGTTAACCGAAAGCGACAGATGAGTATCCGTACTTTACGAAACATCCGTATGACAACAAAACAGCGCCAACCACGGTACTCCAGACTTTCAAGAAGCAAACCGTCTACACACCATGCATACATGTTATCAAAAAAAGGGAAATCACAATGTCTGACAGCATTAGGTAAGTCACGCAGACGAGACAGGCAACCAAGTCTGCGTTCGTTTCTTATTCAAACCGTCAATCTACTTGTATTGTACACAAAAACATTAGAAGCAAGTGAAATTAAAGTGCTGATAGTATAAATCGGCCTACCAACGGTCCGCGTTACATCAACTGTCACAGCCACATCAACCGTTTGAACAGAGAGACTGTGTACTGTGTCTACCAGCACGCGTCACCCATTCAGATTGATGATTCAAATTTAATTATGCGGGCAAATGCCCAGATATTGCGAAGATCTAAACCCCCTTGTCTACATAAAGGAAGGGAAACCGGCGCAACCGTTTATTCAATATCTCAAAATATGAATGATTCGATATCAATGTCTCATGACTTGAAGACTTCTGGTCGACAGATGTGCTTGACAAGCTGCGATGAGGAGATGAACGATCGAGAACATTTGGGACAGTCGAAGGGTCGTTCCCCTGTGTGTGTCCGGATGTGGTACCGCAGTCCAGACTTCTGGTTGAACGATTTGTCACAGTACCAGCACTTGTGGGGTCGAGACCGTGTGTGTGTGTTAATGTGATCGGTGAGGGTCGTCGATCGAGCGAATGATCGATCGCAGTGTGGACACTTGTATGGTTTCTCACCTGTGTGAGTGTACAGGTGGCGCGTCAGGTGGGATCTCTGAGTGAACGTCTTCTCACAGTAGTGACACGTGAACGGTTTGCACATTGTGTGAACCCTCATGTGTTGACCGAGAAGATTCGTTGTGGTAAAGCCATCTCCACAGAGGTCACAATGATATGGACCTGCTTCACTGTGTTTGGGCTCAGGGAAAGTGGATGAGGAAGTCAACGCCTCCACATCCCCGTTGCAGTTTTCAACACAATCCGGACATTCCGTCTTTACTTTGTAGGTGTCACTCTCTTCGTTCCCATCACTGTGCTTGATACCATTGACCTCTACTTGAAATGATGGCAATTGGAGATGTCTTCCGTGGTTATTAGAGACGGGAATCGCGCTGTACCACATCTTGTTGCTGTACTGAGGTTGAGTGGGAGATAACTGAAAGTCACCGACAGGAAATACAATTCCTGATCTGAGAAGAGAGATCCTGGCAGTAGCTGCAACCTGGACTGGATTGGAAACCTGCTCATTGACGTAGATTTGAAATTTGGCTGCTTCCGAGTCAACAGTGCCATTGATGGTGCCATTGGTAAGCCCGTGATGTTCATCAGGTGTGTTAGAGTCTGAGACTTCGCTGCCATTCTGTGATTCTTCTGGGAGAGGAGAGTGACAGTAGTTGTTCATTGTTCGACCGTTCTGATGCTCCAGAGTCTCCTTCATGATGCTCACTTCACTCAACATTCTCAACTTCGAGTAAAAATCGTTCTCTGTCAGATAAGATCCCATAGTTGCAGACGTTTCCTGTAGTGTCACGCCATCCATCATTTCTAGTGGTGAGAGAGGTTGTGAGGACACAGAACTTCTCTCAATTGATAGTGTAGTACTAGGTGAGCGCATATCAACACAATTTTCCTGTTCCTTTTCCGGAAATGGCGACTGTGAAACGGGGGACCCCACAGGTCCAACGTCAGGATAGTAGCTCAAAGTGACAGACCCTGATGTTGCTAGACAATCCGCATACCCAAAACGACGCTGTATGCTCACTAACTCAGGCACATAGACATGACTAGAGAGACGTCTGATAAGCTCTGAAACATAAGAAACAGCGAAGTGACGTCGACTACTCAACCCAAGCAAAAACGTCATTTCAAATCTGGCAAAGCATTCGCACCCTCCAGTGCTACACACACACACAAAATCACCTACGACAAACGCATTGCATGTTGCAATATTTTTCCGCACTAAATAAGGGACACAAGCGGAGGTATACACAGCGTTCATCAAACGTGAAACTGCTCAACACGTACAACAAAAACACACTCAATATCGGGACGTGCAGCAAAGCAGACACCTCGTGGCACCACTTTTGCCTTACTTATCGAACCGGCTCGATTAGGGAAGCCGAAATGGGATGCGGGCGGAAAACAACCACATACCGGTCAGATGACATACACAGTGCATCCTACTGGACAAACACTCAGTGAGCATGACGGAATACGACTACCGTCATTGAAGCCACTGTAGCCCAAAACATAGAAAAATAACCGTCTTTTAGAGACAGTTAGCTTCCAGGGAGGAACTAAAATTATAGCGGAAATTCTAGCGACGGTCAATTGCCCAGAATCGACAAAATTTCGGTTTGTGCGCGTGTTCACCTCGCCCGGGGACTCTGCCCAAGCTGACGTCTTCTTGCG